>NW_026972566.1:0-88664 GCF_036711695.1 Zophobas morio
TTTGAAGTGTTTTCTTGTACTTTTAAGCTACTTAGATACCCTACGGGCTCGGAAAGTGCAACGAAACCATCAAATTTTAGCTAGAAACTGTATTTTTGTCGATTTTTATTGAATTTGAACTATATTTCAACGTTTTTTGATGGTTCTGAGCCACCAAACACACTTAAAGCATGCAGAATCGACTCAGAATAGGAAAAGGAGACGTTTAGGTCAATTTTATGCATTCTGGCGTTCGTAGATACAAGAAAACTGTTAAAATTCTTCAGAAACGTCACTTTTGAAGTGTTTTCTTGTACTTTTAAGCCACTCAGATACCCTACGGGCTCGGAAAGTGCAACGAAACCATCAAATTTTAGCTAGAAACTGTATTTTTGTCGATTTTTATTGAATTTGAACTATATTTCAACGTTTTTTGATGGTTCTGAGCCACCAAACACACTTAAAGCATGCAGAATCGACTCAGAATAGGAAAAGCAGACGTTTAGGTCAATTTTATGCATTCTGGCGTTCGTAGATACAAGAAAACTGTTAAAATTCTTCAGAAACGTCACTTTTGAAGTGTTTTCTTGTACTTTTAAGCTACTCAGATACCCTACGGGCTCGGAAAGTGCAACGAAACCATCAAATTTTAGCTAGAAACTGTATTTTTGTCGATTTTTATTGAATTTGAACTATATTTCAACGTTTTTTGATGGTTCTGAGCCACCAAACACACTTAAAGCATGCAGAATCGACTCAGAATAGGAAAAGGAGACGTTTAGGTCAATTTTATGCATTCTGGCGTTCGTAGATACAAGAAAACTGTTAAAATTCTTCAGAAACGTCACTTTTGAAGTGTTTTCTTGTACTTTTAAGCCACTCAGATACCCTACGGGCTCGGAAAGTGCAACGAAACCATCAAATTTTAGCTAGAAACTGTATTTTTGTCGATTTTTATTGAATTTGAACTATATTTCAACGTTTTTTGATGGTTCTGAGCCACCAAACACACTTAAAGCATGCAGAATCGACTCAGAATAGGAAAAGGAGACGTTTAGGTCAATTTTATGCATTCTGGCGTTCGTAGATACAAGAAAACTGTTAAAATTCTTCAGAAACGTCACTTTTGAAGTGTTTTCTTGTACTTTTAAGCCACTCAGATACCCTACGGACTCGGAAAGTCCAACGAAACCATCAAATTTTAGCTAGAAACTGTATTTTTGTCGATTTTTATTGAATTTGAACTATATTTCAACGTTTTTTGATGGTTCTGAGCCACCAAACACACTTAAAGCATGCAGAATCGACTCAGAATAGGAAAAGGAGACGTTTAGGTCAATTTTATGCATTCTGGCGTTCGTAGATACAAGAAAACTGTTAAAATTCTTCAGAAACGTCACTTTTGAAGTGTTTTCTTGTACTTTTAAGCCACTCAGATACCCTACGGGCTCGGAAAGTGCAACGAAACCATCAAATTTTAGCTAGAAACTGTATTTTTGTCGATTTTTATTGAATTTGAACTATATTTCAACGTTTTTTGATGGTTCTGAGCCACCAAACACACTTAAAGCATGCAGAATCGACTCAGAATAGGAAAAGGAGACGTTTAGGTCAATTTTATGCATTCTGGCGTTCGTAGATACAAGAAAACTGTTAAAATTCTTCAGAAACGTCACTTTTGAAGTGTTTTCTTGTACTTTTAAGCCACTCAGATACCCTACGGGCTCGGAAAGTGCAACGAAACCATCAAATTTTAGCTAGAAACTGTATTTTTGTCGATTTTTATTGAATTTGAACTATATTTCAACGTTTTTTGATGGTTCTGAGCCACCAAACACACTTAAAGCATGCAGAATCGACTCAGAATAGGAAAAGGAGACGTTTAGGTCAATTTTATGCATTCTGGCGTTCGTAGATACAAGAAAACTGTTAAAATTCTTCAGAAACGTCACTTTTGAAGTGTTTTCTTGTACTTTTAAGCCACTCAGATACCCTACGGGCTCGGAAAGTGCAACGAAACCATCAAATTTTAGCTAGAAACTGTATTTTTGTCGATTTTTATTGAATTTGAACTATATTTCAACGTTTTTTGATGGTTCTGAGCCACCAAACACACTTAAAGCATGCAGAATCGACTCAGAATAGGAAAAGGAGACGTTTAGGTCAATTTTATGCATTCTGGCGTTCGTAGATACAAGAAAACTGTTAAAATTCTTCAGAAACGTCACTTTTGAAGTGTTTTCTTGTACTTTTAAGCCACTCAGATACCCTACGGGCTCGGAAAGTGCAACGAAACCATCAAATTTTAGCTAGAAACTGTATTTTTGTCGATTTTTATTGAATTTGAACTATATTTCAACGTTTTTTGATGGTTCTGAGCCACCAAACACACTTAAAGCATGCAGAATCGACTCAGAATAGGAAAAGGAGACATTTAGGTCAATTTTATGCATTCTGGCGTTCGTAGATACAAGAAAACTGTTAAAATTCTTCAGAAACGTCACTTTTGAAGTGTTTTCTTGTACTTTTAAGCCACTCAGATACCCTACGGGCTCGGAAAGTGCAACGAAACCATCAAATTTTAGCTAGAAACTGTATTTTTGTCGATTTTTATTGAATTTGAACTATATTTCAACGTTTTTTGACGGTTCTGAGCCACCAAACACACTTAAAGCATGCAGAATCGACTCAGAATAGGAAAAGGAGACGTTTAGGTCAATTTTATGCATTCTGGCGTTCGTAGATACAAGAAAACTGTTAAAATTCTTCAGAAACGTCACTTTTGAAGTGTTTTCTTGTACTTTTAAGCCACTCAGATACCCTACGGGCTCGGAAAGTGCAACGAAACCATCAAATTTTAGCTAGAAACTGTATTTTTGTCGATTTTTATTGAATTTGAACTATATTTCAACGTTTTTTGATGGTTCTGAGCCACCAAACACACTTAAAGCATGCAGAATCGACTCAGAATAGGAAAAGGAGACGTTTAGGTCAATTTTATGCATTCTGGCGTTCGTAGATACAAGAAAACTGTTAAAATTCTTCAGAAACGTCACTTTTGAAGTGTTTTCTTGTACTTTTAAGCCACTCAGATACCCTACGGGCTCGGAAAGTGCAACGAAACCATCAAATTTTAGCTAGAAACTGTATTTTTGTCGATTTTTATTGAATTTGAACAATATTTCAACGTTTTTTGATGGTTCTGAGCCACCAAACACACTTAAAGCATGCAGAATCGACTCAGAATAGGAAAAGGAGACGTTTAGGTCAATTTTATGCATTCTGGCGTTCGTAGATACAAGAAAACTGATAAAATTCTTCAGAAACGTCACTTTTGAAGTGTTTTCTTGTACTTTTAAACCACTCAGATACCCTACGGGCTCGGAAAGTGCAACGAAACCATCAAATTTTAGCTAGAAACTGTATTTTTGTCGATTTTTATTGAATTTGAACTATATTTCAACGTTTTTTGATGGTTCTGAGCCTCCAAACACACTTAAAGCATGCAGAATCGACTCAGAATAGGAAAAGGAGACGTTTAGGTCAATTTTATGCATTCTGGCGTTCGTAGATACAAGAAAACTGTTAAAATTCTTCAGAAACGTCACTTTTGAAGTGTTTTCTTGTACTTTTAAGCCACTCAGATACCCTACGGGCTCGGAAAGTGCAACGAAACCATCAAATTTTAGCTAGAAACTGTATTTTTGTCGATTTTTATTGAATTTGAACTATATTTCAACGTTTTTTGATGGTTCTGAGCCACCAAACACACTTAAAGCATGCAGAATCGACTCAGAATAGGAAAAGGAGACGTTTAGGTCAATTTTATGCATTCTGGCGTTCGTAGATACAAGAAAACTTTTAAAATTCTTCAGAAACGTCACTTTTGAAGTGTTTTCTTGTACTTTTAAGCCACTCAGATACCCTACGGGCTCGGAAAGTGCAACGAAACCATCAAATTTTAGCTAGAAACTGTATTTTTGTCGATTTTTATTGAATTTGAACTATATTTCAACGTTTTTTGATGGTTCTGAGCCACCAAACACACTTAAAGCATGCAGAATCGACTCAGAATAGGAAAAGGAGACGTTTAGGTCAATTTTATGCATTCTGGCGTTCGTAGATACAAGAAAACTGTTAAAATTCTTCAGAAACGTCACTTTTGAAGTGTTTTCTTGTACTTTTAAGCCACTCAGATACCCTACGGGCTCGGAAAGTGCAACGAAACCATCAAATTTTAGCTAGAAACTGTATTTTTGTCGATTTTTATTGAATTTGAACTATATTTCAACGTTTTTTGATGGTTCTGAGCCACCAAACACACTTAAAGCATGCAGAATCGACTCAGAATAGGAAAAGGAGACGTTTAGGTCAATTTTATGCATTCTGGCTTTCGTAGATACAAGAAAACTGTTAAAATTCTTCAGAAACGTCACTTTTGAAGTGTTTTCTTGTACTTTTAAGCCACTCAGATACCCTACAGGCTCGGAAAGTGCAACGAAACCATCAAATTTTAGCTAGAAACTGTATTTTTGTCGATTTTTATTGAATTTGAACTATATTTCAACGTTTTTTGATGGTTCTGAGCCACCAAACACACTTAAAGCATGCAGAATCGACTCAGAATAGGAAAAGGAGACGTTTAGGTCAATTTTATGCATTCTGGCGTTCGTAGATACAAGAAAACTGTTAAAATTCTTCAGAAACGTCACTTTTGAAGTGTTTTCTTGTACTTTTAAGCCACTCAGATACCCTACGGACTCGGAAAGTCCAACGAAACCATCAAATTTTAGCTAGAAACTGTATTTTTGTCGATTTTTATTGAATTTGAACTATATTTCAACGTTTTTTGATGGTTCTGAGCCACCAAACACACTTAAAGCATGCAGAATCGACTCAGAATAGGAAAAGGAGACGTTTAGGTCAATTTTATGCATTCTGGCGTTCGTAGATACAAGAAAACTGTTAAAATTCTTCAGAAACGTCACTTTTGAAGTGTTTTCTTGTACTTTTAAGCCACTCAGATAACCTACGGGCTCGGAAAGTGCAACGAAACCATCAAATTTTAGCTAGAAACTGTATTTTTGTCGATTTTTATTGAATTTGAACTATATTTCAACGTTTTTTGATGGTTCTGAGCCACCAAACACACTTAAAGCATGCAGAATCGACTCAGAATAGGAAAAGGAGACGTTTAGGTCAATTTTATGCATTCTGGCGTTCGTAGATACAAGAAAACTGTTAAAATTCTTCAGAAACGTCACTTTTGAAGTGTTTTCTTGTACTTTTAAGCCACTCAGATACCCTACGGGCTCGGAAAGTGCAACGAAACCATCAAATTTTAGCTAGAAACTGTATTTTTGTCGATTTTTATTGAATTTGAACTATATTTCAACGTTTTTTGATGGTTCTGAGCCACCAAACACACTTAAAGCATGCAGAATCGACTCAGAATAGGAAAAGGAGACGTTTAGGTCAATTTTATGCATTCTGGCGTTCGTAGATACAAGAAAACTGTTAAAATTCTTCAGAAACGTCACTTTTGAAGTGTTTTCTTGTACTTTTAAGCCACTCAGATACCCTACGGGCTCGGAAAGTGCAACGAAACCATCAAATTTTAGCTAGAAACTGTATTTTTGTCGATTTTTATTAAATTTGAACTATATGTCAACGTTTTTTGATGGTTCTGAGCCACCAAACACACTTAAAGCATGCAGAATCGACTCAGAATAGGAAAAGGAGACATTTAGGTCAATTTTATGCATTCTGGCGTTCGTAGATACAAGAAAACTGTTAAAATTCTTCAGAAACGTCACTTTTGAAGTGTTTTCTTGTACTTTTAAGCCACTCAGATACCCTACGGGCTCGGAAAGTGCAACGAAACCATCAAATTTTAGCTAGAAACTGTATTTTTGTCGATTTTTATTGAATTTGAACTATATTTCAACGTTTTTTGACGGTTCTGAGCCACCAAACACACTTAAAGCATGCAGAATCGACTCAGAATAGGAAAAGGAGACGTTTAGGTCAATTTTATGCATTCTGGCGTTCGTAGATACAAGAAAACTGTTAAAATTCTTCAGAAACGTCACTTTTGAAGTGTTTTCTTGTACTTTTAAGCCACTCAGATACCCTACGGGCTCGGAAAGTGCAACGAAACCATCAAATTTTAGCTAGAAACTGTATTTTTGTCGATTTTTATTGAATTTGAACTATATTTCAACGTTTTTTGATGGTTCTGAGCCACCAAACACACTTAAAGCATGCAGAATCGACTCAGAATAGGAAAAGGAGACGTTTAGGTCAATTTTATGCATTCTGGCGTTCGTAGATACAAGAAAACTGTTAAAATTCTTCAGAAACGTCACTTTTGAAGTGTTTTCTTGTACTTTTAAGCCACTCAGATACCCTACGGGCTCGGAAAGTGCAACGAAACCATCAAATTTTAGCTAGAAACTGTATTTTTGTCGATTTTTATTGAATTTGAACAATATTTCAACGTTTTTTGATGGTTCTGAGCCACCAAACACACTTAAAGCATGCAGAATCGACTCAGAATAGGAAAAGGAGACGTTTAGGTCAATTTTATGCATTCTGGCGTTCGTAGATACAAGAAAACTGATAAAATTCTTCAGAAACGTCACTTTTGAAGTGTTTTCTTGTACTTTTAAACCACTCAGATACTCTACGGGCTCGGAAAGTGCAACGAAACCATCAAATTTTAGCTAGAAACTGTATTTTTGTCGATTTTTATTGAATTTGAACTATATTTCAACGTTTTTTGATGGTTCTGAGCCTCCAAACACACTTAAAGCATGCAGAATCGACTCAGAATAGGAAAAGGAGACGTTTAGGTCAATTTTATGCATTCTGGCGTTCGTAGATACAAGAAAACTGTTAAAATTCTTCAGAAACGTCACTTTTGAAGTGTTTTCTTGTACTTTTAAGCCACTCAGATACCCTACGGGCTCGGAAAGTGCAACGAAACCATCAAATTTTAGCTAGAAACTGTATTTTTGTCGATTTTTATTGAATTTGAACTATATTTCAACGTTTTTTGATGGTTCTGAGCCACCAAACACACTTAAAGCATGCAGAATCGACTCAGAATAGGAAAAGGAGACGTTTAGGTCAATTTTATGCATTCTGGCGTTCGTAGATACAAGAAAACTGTTAAAATTCTTCAGAAACGTCACTTTTGAAGTGTTTTCTTGTACTTTTAAGCCACTCAGATACCCTACGGGCTCGGAAAGTGCAACGAAACCATCAAATTTTAGCTAGAAACTGTATTTTTGTCGATTTTTATTGAATTTGAACTATATTTCAACGTTTTTTGATGGTTCTGAGCCACCAAACACACTTAAAGCATGCAGAATCGACTCAGAATAGGAAAAGGAGACGTTTAGGTCAATTTTATGCATTCTGGCGTTCGTAGATACAAGAAAACTGTTAAAATTCTTCAGAAACGTCACTTTTGAAGTGTTTTCTTGTACTTTTAAGCCACTCAGATACCCTACGGGCTCGGAAAGTGCAACGAAACCATCAAATTTTAGCTAGAAACTGTATTTTTGTCGATTTTTATTGAATTTGAACTATATTTCAACGTTTTTTGATGGTTCTGAGCCACCAAACACACTTAAAGCATGCAGAATCGACTCAGAATAGGAAAAGGAGACGTTTAGGTCAATTTTATGCATTCTGGCTTTCGTAGATACAAGAAAACTGTTAAAATTCTTCAGAAACGTCACTTTTGAAGTGTTTTCTTGTACTTTTAAGCCACTCAGATACCCTATGGGCTCGGAAAGTGCAACGAAACCATCAAATTTTAGCTAGAAACTGTATTTTTGTCGATTTTTATTGAATTTGAACTATATTTCAACGTTTTTTGATGGTTCTGAGCCACCAAACACACTTAAAGCATGCAGAATCGACTCAGAATAGGAAAAGGAGACGTTTAGGTCAATTTTATGCATTCTGGCGTTCGTAGATACAAGAAAACTGTTAAAATTCTTCAGAAACGTCACTTTTGAAGTGTTTTCTTGTACTTTTAAGCCACTCAGATACCCTACGGGCTCGGAAAGTGCAACGAAACCATCAAATTTTAGCTAGAAACTGTATTTTTGTCGATTTTTATTGAATTTGAACTATATTTCAACGTTTTTTGATGGTTCTGAGCCACCAAACACACTTAAAGCATGCAGAATCGACTCAGAATAGGAAAAGGAGACGTTTAGGTCAATTTTATGCATTCTGGCGTTCGTAGATACAAGAAAACTGTTAAAATTCTTCAGAAACGTCACTTTTGAAGTGTTTTCTTGTACTTTTAAGCCACTCAGATACCCTACGGGCTCGGAAAGTGCAACGAAACCATCAAATTTTAGCTAGAAACTGTATTGTTGTCGATTTTTATTGAATTTGAACTATATTTCAACGTTTTTTGATGGTTCTGAGCCACCAAACACACTTAAAGCATGCAGAATCGACTCAGAATAGGAAAAGGAGACGTTTAGGTCAATTTTATGCATTCTGGCTTTCGTAGATACAAGAAAACTGTTAAAATTCTTCAGAAACGTCACTTTTGAAGTGTTTTCTTGTACTTTTAAGCCACTCAGATACCCTACGGGCTCGGAAAGTGCAACGAAACCATAAAATTTTAGCTAGAAACTGTATTTTTGTCGATTTTTATTGAATTTGAACTATATTTGAACGTTTTTTGATGGTTCTGAGCCACCAAACACACTTAAAGCATGCAGAATCGACTCAGAATAGGAAAAGGAGACGTTTAGGTCAATTTTATGCATTCTGGCGTTCGTAGATACAAGAAAACTGTTAAAATTCTTCAGAAACGTCACTTTTGAAGTGTTTTCTTGTACTTTTAAGCCACTCAGATACCCTACGGGCTCGGAAAGTGCAACGAAACCATCAAATTTTAGCTAGAAACTGTATTTTTGTCAATTTTTATTGAATTTGAACTATATTTCAACGTTTTTTGATGGTTCTGAGCCACCAAACACACTTAAAGCATGCAGAATCGACTCAGAATAGGAAAAGGAGACGTTTAGGTCAATTTTATGCATTCTGGCGTTCGTAGATACAAGAAAACTGTTAAAATTCTTCAGAAACGTCACTTTTGAAGTGTTTTCTTGTACTTTTAAGCCACTCAGATACCCTACGGGCTCGGAAAGTGCAACGAAACCATCAAATTTTAGCTAGAAACTGTATTTTTGTCGATTTTTATTGAATTTGAACTATATTTCAACGTTTTTTGATGGTTCTGAGCCACCAAACACACTTAAAGCATGCAGAATCGACTCAGAATAGGAAAAGGAGACGTTTAGGTCAATTTTATGCATTCTGGCGTTCGTAGATACAAGAAAACTGTTAAAATTCTTCAGAAACGTCACTTTTGAAGCGTTTTCTTGTACTTTTAAGCCACTCAGATACCCAACGGGCTCGGAAAGTGCAACGAAACCATCAAATTTTAGCTAGAAACTGTATTTTTGTCGATTTTTATTGAATTTGAACTATATTTCAACGTTTTTTGATGGTTCTGAGCCTCCAAACACACTTAAAGCATGCAGAATCGACTCAGAATAGGAAAAGGAGACGTTTAGGTCAATTTTATGCATTCTGGCGTTCGTAGATACAAGAAAACTGTTAAAATTCTTCAGAAACGTCACTTTTGAAGTGTTTTCTTGTACTTTTAAGCCACTCAGATACCCTACGGGCTCGGAAAGTGCAACGAAACCATCAAATTTTAGCTAGAAACTGTATTTTTGTCGATTTTTATTGAATTTGAACTATATTTCAATGTTTTTTGATGGTTCTGAGCCACCAAACACACTTAAAGCATGCAGAATCGACTCAGAATAGGAAAAGGAGACGTTTAGGTCAATTTTATGCATTCTGGCGTTCGTAGATACAAGAAAACTGTTAAAATTCTTCAGAAACGTCACTTTTGAAGTGTTTTCTTGTACTTTTAAGCCACTCAGATACCCTACGGGCTCGGAAAGTGCAACGAAACCATCAAATTTTAGCTAGAAACTGTATTTTTGTCGATTTTTATTGAATTTGAACTATATTTCAACGTTTTTTGATGGTTCTGAGCCACCAAACACACTTAAAGCATGCAGAATCGACTCAGAATAGGAAAAGGAGACGTTTAGGTCAATTTTATGCATTCTGGCTTTCGTAGATACAAGAAAACTGTTAAAATTCTTCAGAAACGTCACTTTTGAAGTGTTTTCTTGTACTTTTAAGCCACTCAGATACCCTACGGGCTCGGAAAGTGCAACGAAACCATCAAATTTTAGCTAGAAACTGTATTTTTGTCGATTTTTATTGAATTTGAACTATATTTCAACGTTTTTTGATGGTTCTGAGCCACCAAACACACTTAAAGCATGCAGAATCGACTCAGAATAGGAAAAGGAGACGTTTAGGTCAATTTTATGCATTCTGGCGTTCGTAGATACAAGAAAACTGTTAAAATTCTTCAGAAACGTCACTTTTGAAGTGTTTTCTTGTACTTTTAAGCCACTCAGATACCCTACGGGCTCGGAAAGTGCAACGAAACCATCAAATTTTAGCTAGAAACTGTATTTTTGTCAATTTTTATTGAATTTGAACTATATTTCAACGTTTTTTGATGGTTCTGAGCCACCAAACACACTTAAAGCATGCAGAATCGACTCAGAATAGGAAAAGGAGACGTTTAGGTCAATTTTATGCATTCTGGCGTTCATAGATACAAGAAAACTGTTAAAATTCTTCAGAAACGTCACTTTTGAAGTGTTTTCTTGTACTTTTAAGCCACTCAGATACCCTACGGGCTCGGAAAGTGCAACGAAACCATCAAATTTTAGCTTGAAACTGTATTTTTGTCGATTTTTATTGAATTTGAACTATATTTCAACGTTTTTTGATGGTTTTGAGCCACCAAACACACTTAAAGCATGCAGAATCGACTCAGAATAGGAAAAGGAGTCGTTTAGGTCAATTTTATGCATTCTGGCGTTCGTAGATACAAGAAAACTGTTAAAATTCTTCAGAAACGTCACTTTTGAAGTGTTTTCTTGTACTTTTAAGCCACTCAGATACCCTACGGGCTCGGAAAGTGCAACGAAACCATCAAATTTTAGCTAGAAACTGTATTTTTGTCGATTTTTATTGAATTTGAACTATATTTCAACGTTTTTTGATGGTTCTGAGCCACCAAACACACTTAAAGCATGCAGAATCGACTCAGAATAGGAAAAGGAGACGTTTAGGTCAATTTTATGCATTCTGGCGTTCGTAGATACAAGAAAACTGTTAAAATTCTTTAGAAACGTCACTTTTGAAGCGTTTTCTTGTACTTTTAAGCCACTCAGATACCCTACGGGCTCGGAAAGTGCAACGAAACCATCAAATTTTAGCTAGAAACTGTATTTTTGTCGATTTTTATTGAATTTGAACTATATTTCAACGTTTTTTGATGGTTCTGAGCCACCAAACACACTTAAAGCATGCAGAATCGACTCAGAATAGGAAAAGGAGACGTTTAGGTCAATTTTATGCATTCTGGCGTTCGTAGATACAAGAAAACTGTTAAAATTCTTCAGAAACGTCACTTTTGAAGTGTTTTCTTGTACTTTTAAGCCACTCAGATACCCTACGGGCTCGGAAAATGCAACGAAACCATCAAATTTTAGCTAGAAACTGTATTTTTGTCGATTTTTATTGAATTTCAACTATATTTCAACGTTTTTTGATGGTTCTGAGCCACCAAACACACTTAAAGCATGCAGAATCGACTCAGAATAGGAAAAGGAGACGTTTAGGTCAATTTTATGCATTCTGGCGTTCGTAGATACAAGAAAACTGTTAAAATTCTTCAGAAACGTCACTTTTGAAGTGTTTTCTTGTACTTTTAAGCCACTCAGATACCCTACGGGCTCGGAAAGTGCAACGAAACCATCAAATTTTAGCTAGAAACTGTATTTTTGTCGATTTTTATTGAATTTGAACTATATTTCAACGTTTTTTGATGGTTCTGAGCCACCAAGCACACTTAAAGCATGCAGAATCGACTCAGAATAGGAAAAGGAGACGTTTAGGTCAATTTTATGCATTCTGGCGTTCGTAGATACAAGAAAACTGTTAAAATTCTTCAGAAACGTCACTTTTGAAGTGTTTTCTTGTACTTTTAAGCCACTCAGATACCCTACGGGCTCGGAAAGTGCAACGAAACCATCAAATTTTAGCTAGAAACTGTATTTTTGTCGATTTTTATTGAATTTGAACAAGTGTTTTCTTGTACTTTTAAGCCACTCAGATACCCTACGGGCTCGGAAAGTGCAACGAAACCATCAAATTTTAGCTAGAAACTGTATTTTTGTCGATTTTTATTGAATTTGAACTATATTTCAACGTTTTTTGATGGTTCTGAGCCACCAAACACACTTAAAGCATGCAGAATCGACTCAGAATAGGAAAAGGAGACGTTTAGGTCAATTTTATGCATTCTGGCGTTCGTAGATACAAGAAAACTGTTAAAATTCTTCAGAAACGTCACTTTTGAAGTGTTTTCTTGTACTTTTAAGCCACTCAGATACCTTACGGGCTCGGAAAGTGCAACGAAACCATAAAATTTTGGCTAGAAACTGTATTTTTGTCGATTTTTATTGAATTTGAACTATATTTCAAATTTTTTGATGGTTCTGAGCCACCAAACACACTTAAAGCATGCAGAATCGACTCAGAATAGGAAAAGGAGACGTTTAGGTCAATTTTATGCATTCTGGCGTTCGTAGATACAAGAAAACTGTTAAAATTCTTCAGAAACGTCACTTTTGAAGTGTTTTCTTGTACTTTTAAGCCACTCAGATACCCTACGGGCTCGGAAAGTGCAACGAAACCATCAAATTTTAGCTAGAAACTGTATTTTTGTCGATTTTTATTGAATTTGAACTATATTTCAACGTTTTTTGATGGTTCTGAGCCACCAAACACACTTAAAGCATGCAGAATCGACTCAGAATAGGAAAAGGAGACGTTTAGGTCAATTTTATGCATTCTGGCGTTCGTAGATACAAGAAAACTGTTAAAATTCTTCAGAAACGTCACTTTTGAAGTGTTTTCTTGTACTTTTAAGCCACTCAGATACCCTACGGGCTCGGAAAATGCAACGAAACCATCAAATTTTAGCTAGAAACTGTATTTTTGTCGATTTTTATTGAATTTGAACTATATTTCAACGTTTTTTGATGGTTCTGAGCCACCAAACACACTTAAAGCATGCAGAATCGACTCAGAATAGGAAAAGGAGACGTTTAGGTCAATTTTATGCATTCTGGCGTTCGTAGATACAAGAAAACTGTTAAAATTCTTCAGAAACGTCACTTTTGAAGTGTTTTCTTGTACTTTTAAGCCACTCAGATACCCTACGGGCTCGGAAAGTGCAACGAAACCATCAAATTTTAGCTAGAAACTGTATTTTTGTCGATTTTTATTGAATTTGAACTATATTTCAACGTTTTTTGATGGTTCTGAGCCACCAAACACACTTAAAGCATGCAGAATCGACTCAGAATAGGAAAAGGAGACGTTTAGGTCAATTTTATGCATTCTGGCGTTCGTAGATACAAGAAAACTGTTAAAATTCTTCAGAAACGTCACTTTTGAAGTGTTTTCTTGTACTTTTAAGCCACTCAGATACCCTACGGGCTCGGAAAGTGCAACGAAACCATCAAATTTTAGCTAGAAACTGTATTTTTGTCGATTTTTATTGAATTTGAACTATATTTCAACGTTTTTTGATGGTTCTGAGCCACCAAACACACTTAAAGCATGCAGAATCGACTCAGAATAGGAAAAGGAGACATTTAGGTCAATTTTATGCATTCTGGCGTTCGTAGATACAAGAAAACTGTTAAAATTCTTCAGAAACGTCACTTTTGAAGTGTTTTCTTGTACTTTTAAGCCACTCAGATACCCTACGGGCTCGGAAAGTGCAACGAAACCATCAAATTTTAGCTAGAAACTGTATTTTTGTCGATTTTTATTGAATTTGAACTATATTTCAACGTTTTTTGATGGTTCTGAGCCACCAAACACACTTAAAGCATGCAGAATCGACTCAGAATAGGAAAAGGAGACGTTTAGGTCAATTTTATGCATTCTGGCGTTCGTAGATACAAGAAAACTGTTAAAATTCTTCAGAAACGGCACTTTTGAAGTGTTTTCTTGTACTTTTAAGCCACTCAGATACCCAACGGGCTCGGAAAGTGCAACGAAACCATCAAATTTTAGCTAGAAACTGTATTTTTGTCGATTTTTATTGAATTTGAACTATATTTCAACGTTTTTTGATGGTTCTGAGCCACCAAACACACTTAAAGCATGCAGAATCGACTCAGAATAGGAAAAGGAGACGTTTAGGTCAATTTTATGCATTCTGGCGTTCGAAGATACAAGAAAACTGTTAAAATTCTTCAGAAACGTCACTTTTGAAGTGTTTTCTTGTACTTTTAAGCCACTCAGATACCCTACGGGCTCGGAAAGTGCAACGAAACCATCAAATTTTAGCTAGAAACTGTATTTTTTCGATTTTTATTGAATTTGAACTATATTTCAACGTTTTTTGATGGTTCTGAGCCACCAAACACACTTAAAAGCATGCAGAATCGACTCAGAATAGGAAAAGGAGACGTTTAGGTCAATTTTATGCATTCTGGCGTTCGTAGATACAAGAAAACTGTTAAAATTCTTCAGAAACGTCACTTTTGAAGTGTTTTCTTGTACTTTTAAGCCACTCAGATACCCTACGGGCTCGGAAAGTGCAACGAAACCATCAAATTTTAGCTAGAAACTGTATTTTTGTCGATTTTTATTGAATTTGAACTATATTTCAACGTTTTTTGATGGTTCTGAGCCACCAAACACACTTAAAGCATGCAGAATCGACTCAGAATAGGAAAAGGAGACGTTTAGGTCAATTTTATGCATTCTGGCGTTCGTAGATACAAGAAAACTGTTAAAATTCTTCAGAAACGTCACTTTTGAAGTGTTTTCTTGTACTTTTAAGCCACTCAGATACCCTACGGGCTCGGAAAGTGCAACGAAACCATCAAATTTTAGCTAGAAACTGTATTTTTGTCGATTTTTATTGAATTTGAACTATATTTCAACGTTTTTTGATGGTTCTGAGCCACCAAACACACTTAAAGCATGCAGAATCGACTCAGAATAGGAAAAGGAGACGTTTAGGTCAATTTTATGCATTCTGGCATTCGTAGATACAAGAAAACTGTTAAAATTCTTCAGAAACGTCACTTTTGAAGTGTTTTCTTGTACTTTTAAGCCACTCAGATACCCTACGGGCTCGGAAAGTGCAACGAAACCATCAAATTTTAGCTAGAAACTGTATATTTGTCGATTTTTATTGAATTTGAACTATATTTCAACGTTTTTTGATGGTTCTGAGCCACCAAACACACTTAAAGCATGCAGAATCGACTCAGAATAGGAAAAGGAGACGTTTAGGTCAATTTTATGCATTCTGGCATTCGTAGATACAAGAAAACTGTTAAAATTCTTCAGAAACGTCACTTTTGAAGTGTTTTCTTGTACTTTTAAGCCACTCAGATACCCTATGGGCTCGGAAAGTGCAACGAAACCATCAAATTTTAGCTAGAAACTGTATTTTTGTCGATTTTTATTGAATTTGAACTATATTTCAACGTTTTTTGATGGTTCTGAGCCACCAAACACACTTAAAGCATGCAGAATCGACTCAGAATGGGAAAAGGAGACGTTTAGGTCAATTTTATGCATTCTGGCGTTCGTAGATACAAGAAAACTGTTAAAATTCTTCAGAAACGTCACTTTTGAAGTGTTTTCTTGTACTTTTAAGCCACTCAGATACCCTACGGGCTCGGAAAGTGCAACGAAACCATCAAATTTTAACTAGAAACTGTATTTTTGTCGATTTTTATTGAATTTGAACTATATTTCAACGTTTTTTGATGGTTCTGAGCCACCAAACACACTTAAAGCATGCAGAATCGACTCAGAATAGGAAAAGGAGACGTTTAGGTCAATTTTATGCATTCTGGCGTTCGTAGATACAAGAAAACTGTTAAAATTCTTCAGAAACGTCACTTTGGAAGTGTTTTCTTGTAATTTTAAGCCACTCAGATACCCTACGGGCTCGGAAAGTGCAACTAAACCATCAAATTTTAGCTAGAAACTGTATTTTTGTCGATTTTTATTGAATTTGAACTAAATTTCAACGTTTTTTGATGGTTCTGAGCCACCAAACACACTTAAAGCATGCAGAATCGACTCAGAATAGGAAAAGGAGACGTTTAGGTCAATTTTATGCATTCTGGCGTTCGTAGATACAAGAAAACTGTTAAAATTCTTCAGAAAAGTGACTTTTGAAGTGTTTTCTTGTACTTTTAAGCCACTCAGATACCCTACGGGCTCGGAAAGTGCAACGAAACCATCAAATTTTAGCTAGAAACTGTATTTTTGTCGATTTTTATTGAATTTGAACTATATTTCAACGTTTTTTGATGGTTCTGAGCCACCAAACACACTTAAAGCATGCAGAATCGACTCAGAATAGGAAAAGGAGACGTTTAGGTCAATTTTATGCATTCTGGCGTTCGTAGATACAAGAAAACTGTTAAAATTCTTCAGAAACGTCACTTTTGAAGTGTTTTCTTGTACTTTTAAGCCACTCAGATACCCTACGGGCTCGGAAAGTGCAACAAAACCATCAAATTTTAGCTAGAAACTGTATTTTTGTCGATTTTTATTGAATTTGAACTATATTTCAACGTTTTTTGATGGTTCTGAGCCACCAAACACACTTAAAGCATGCAGAATCGACTCAGAATAGGAAAAGGAGACGTTTAGGTCAATTTTATGCATTCTGGCGTTCGTAGATACAAGAAAACTGTTAAAATTCTTCAGAAACGTCACTTTTGAAGTGTTTTCTTGTACTTTTAAGCCACTCAGATACCCTACGGGCTCGGAAAGTGCAACGAAACCATCAAATTTTAGCTAGAAACTGTATTTTTGTCGATTTTTATTGAATTTGAACTATATTTCAACGTTTTTTGATGGTTCTGAGCCACCAAACACACTTAAAGCATGCAGAATCGACTCAGAATAGGAAAAGGAGACGTTTAGGTCGATTTTATGCATTCTGGCGTTCGTAGATACAAGAAAACTGTTAAAATTCTTCAGAAACGTCACTTTTCAAGTGTTTTCTTGTACTTTTAAGCCACTCAGATAACCTACGGGCTCGGAAAGTGCAACGAAACCATCAAATTTTAGCTAGAAACTGTATTTTTGTCGATTTTTATTGAATTTGAACTATATTTCAACGTTTTTTGATGGTTCTGAGCCACCAAACACACTTAAAGCATGCAGAATCGACTCAGAATAGGAAAAGGAGACGTTTAGGTCAATTTTATGCATTCTGGCGTTCGTAGATACAAGAAAACTGTTAAAATTCTTCAGAAACGTCACTTTTGAAGTGTTTTCTTGTACTTTTAACCCACACAGATACCCTACGGGCTCGGAAAGTGCAACGAAACCATCAAATTTTAGCTAGAAACTGTATTTTTGTCGATTTTTATTGAATTTGAACTATATTTCAACGTTTTTTGATGGTTCTGAGCCACCAAACACACTTGAAGCATGCAGAATCGACTCAGAATAGGAAAAGGAGACGTTTAGGTCAATTTTATGCATTCTGGCGTTCGTAGATACAAGAAAACTGTTAAAATTCTTCAGAAACGTCACTTTTGAAGTGTTTTCTTGTACTTTTAAGCCACTCAGATGCCCTACGGGCTCGGAAAGTGCAACGAAACCATCAAATTTTAGCTAGAAACTGTATTTTTGTCGATTTTTATTGAATTTGAACTATATTTCAACGTTTTTTGATGGTTCTGAGCCACCAAACACACTTAAAGCATGCAGAATCGACTCAGAATAGGAAAAGGAGACGTTTAGGTCAATTTTATGCATTCTGGCGTTCGTAGATACAAGAAAACTGTTAAAATTCTTCAGAAACGTCACTTTTGAAGTGTTTTGTTGTACTTTTAAGCCACTCAGATACCCTACGGGCTCGGAAAGTGCAACGAAACCATCAAATTTTAGCTAGAAACTGTATTTTTGTCGATTTTTATTGAATTTGAACTATATTTCAACGTTTTTTGATGGTTCTGAGCCACCAAACACACTTAAAGCATGCAGAATCGACTCAGAATAGGAAAAGGAGACGTTTAGGTCAATTTTATGCATTCTGGCGTTCGTAGATACAAGAAAACTGTTAAAATTCTTCAGAAACGTCACTTTTGAAGTGTTTTCTTGTACTTTTAAGCCACTCAGATACCCTACGGGCTCGGAAAGTGCAACGAAACCATCAAATTTTAGCTAGAAACTGTATTTTTGTCGATTTTTATTGAATTTGAACTATATTTCAACGTTTTTTGATGGTTCTGAGCCACCAAACACACTTAAAGCATGCAGAATCGACTCAGAATAGGAAAAGGAGACGTTTAGGTCAATTTTATGCATTCTGGCGTTCGTAGATACAAGAAAACTGTTAAAATTCTTCAGAAACGTCACTTTTGAAGTGTTTTCTTGTACTTTTAAGCCACTCAGATACCCTACGGGCTCGGAAAGTGCAACGAAACCATCAAATTTTAGCTAGAAACTGTATTTTTGTCGATTTTTATTGAATTTGAACTATATTTCAACGTTTTTTGATGGTTCTGAGCCACCAAACACACTTAAAGCATGCAGAATCGACTCAGAATAGGAAAAGGAGACGTTTAGGTCAATTTTATGCATTCTGGCGTTCGTAGATACAAGAAAACTGTTAAAATTCTTCAGAAACGTCACTTTTGAAGTGTTTTCTTGTACTTTTAAGCCACTCAGATAACCTACGGGCTCGGAAAGTGCAACAAAACCATCAAATTTTAGCTAGAAACTGTATTTTTGTCGATTTTTATTGAATTTGAACTATATTTCAACGTTTTTTGATGGTTCTGAGCCACCAAGCACACTTAAAGCATGCAGAATCGACTCAGAATAGGAAAAGGAGACGTTTAGGTCAATTTTATGCATTCTGGCGTTCGTAGATACAAGAAAACTGTTAAAATTCTTCAGAAACGTCACTTTTGAAGTGTTTTCTTGTACTTTTAAGCCACTCAGATACCCTACGGGCTCGGAAAGTGCAACGAAACCATCAAATTTTAGCTAGAAACTGTATTTTTGTCGATTTTTATTGAATTTGAACTATATTTCAACGTTTTTTGATGGTTCTGAGCCACCAAACACACTTAAAGCATGCAGAATCGACTCAGAATAGGAAAAGGAGACGTTTAGGTCAATTTTATGCATTCTGGCGTTCGTAGATACAAGAAAACTGTTAAAATTCTTCAGAAACGTCACTTTTGAAGTGTTTTCTTGTACTTTTAAGCCACTCAGATACCCTACGGGCTCGGAAAGTGCAACGAAACCATCAAATTTTAGCTAGAAACTGTATTTTTGTCGATTTTTATTGAATTTGAACTATATTTCAACGTTTTTTGATGGTTCTGAGCCACCAAACACACTTAAAGCATGCAGAATCGACTCAGAATAGGAAAAGGAGACGTTTAGGTCAATTTTATGCATTCTGGCGTTCGTAGATACAAGAAAACTGTTAAAATTCTTCAGAAACGTCACTTTTGAAGTGTTTTCTTGTACTTTTAAGCCACTCAGATACCCTACGGGCTCGGAAAGTGCAACGAAACCATCAAATTTTAGCTAGAAACTGTATTTTTGTCGATTTTTATTAAATTTGAACTATATTTCAACGTTTTTTGATGGTTCTGAGCCACCAAACACACTTAAAGCATGCAGAATCGACTCAGAATAGGAAAAGGAGACGTTTAGGTCAATTTTATGCATTCTGGCGTTCGTAGATACAAGAAAACTGTTAAAATTCTTCAGAAACGTCACTTTTGAAGTGTTTTCTTGTACTTTTAAGCCACTCAGATACCCTACGGGCTCGGAAAGTGCAACGAAACCATCAAATTTTAGCTAGAAACTGTATTTTTGTCGATTTTTATTGAATTTGAACTATATTTCAACGTTTTTTGATGGTTCTGAGCCACCAAACACACTTAAAGCATGCAGAATCGACTCAGAATAGGAAAAGGAGACGTTTAGGTCAATTTTATGCATTCTGGCGTTCGTAGATACAAGAAAACTGTTAAAATTCTTCAGAAACGTCACTTTTGAAGTGTTTTCTTGTACTTTTAAGCCACTCAGATACCCTACGGGCTCGGAAAGTGCAACGAAACCATCAAATTTTAGCTAGAAACTGTATTTTTGTCGATTTTTATTGAATTTGAACTATATTTCAACGTTTTTTGATGGTTCTGAGCCACCAAACACACTTAAAGCATGCAGAATCGACTCAGAATAGGAAAAGGAGACGTTTAGGTCAATTTTATGCATTCTGGCGTTCGTAGATACAAGAAAACTGTTAAAACTCTTCAGAAACGTCACTTTTGAAGTGTTTTCTTGTACTTTTAAGCCACTCAGATACCCTACGGGCTCGGAAAGTGCAACGAAACCATCAAATTTTAGCTAGAAACTGTATTTTTGTCGATTTTTATTGAATTTGAACTATATTTCAACGTTTTTTGATGGTTCTGAGCCACCAAACACACTTAAAGCATGCAGAATCGACTCAGAATAGGAAAAGGAGACGTTTAGGTCAATTTTATGCATTCTGGTGTTCGTAGATACAAGTAAACTGTTAAAATTCTTCAGAAACGTCACTTTTGAAGTGTTTTCTTGTACTTTTAAGCCACTCAGATACCCTACGGGCTCGGAAAGTGCAACGAAACCATCAAATTTTAGCTAGAAACTGTATTTTTGTCGATTTTTATTGAATTTGAACTATATTTCAACGTTTTTTGATGGTTCTGAGCCTCCAAACACACTTAAAGCATGCAGAATCGACTCAGAATAGGAAAAGGAGACGTTTAGGTCAATTTTATGCATTCTGGCGTTCGTAGATACAAGAAAACTGTTAAAATTCTTCAGAAACGTCACTTTTGAAGTGTTTTCTTGTACTTTTAAGCCACTCAGATACCCTACGGGCTCGGAAAGTGCAACGAAACCATCAAATTTTAGCTAGAAACTGTATTTTTGTCGATTTTTATTGAATTTGAACTATATTTCAACGTTTTTTGATGGTTCTGAGCCACCAAACACACTTAAAGCATGCAGAATCGACTCAGAATAGGAAAAGGAGACGTTTAGGTCAATTTTATGCATTCTGGCGTTCGTAGATACAAGAAAACTGTTAAAATTCTTCAGAAACGTCACTTTTGAAGTGTTTTCTTGTACTTTTAAGCCACTCAGATACCCTACGGGCTCGGAAAGTGCAACGAAACCATCAAATTTTAGCTAGAAACTGTATTTTTGTCGATTTTTATTGAATTTGAACTATATTTCAACGTTTTTTGATGGTTCTGAGCCACCAAACACACTTAAAGCATGCAGAATCGACTCAGAATAGGAAAAGGAGACGTTTAGGTCAATTTTATGCATTCTGGCGTTCGTAGATACAAGAAAACTGTTAAAATTCTTCAGAAACGTCACTTTTGAAGTGTTTTCTTGTACTTTTAAGCCACTCAGATACCCTACGGGCTCGGAAAGTGCAACGAAACCATCAAATTTTAGCTAGAAACTGTATTTTTGTCGATTTTTATTGAATTTGAACTATATTTCAACGTTTTTTGATGGTTCTGAGCCACCAAACACACTTAAAGCATGCAGAATCGACTCAGAATAGGAAAAGGAGACGTTTAGGTCAATTTTATGCATTCTGGCGTTCGTAGATACAAGAAAACTGTTAAAATTCTTCAGAAACGTCACTTTTGAAGTGTTTTCTTGTACTTTTAAGCCACTCAGATACCCTACGGGCTCGGAAAGTGCAACGAAACCATCAAATTTTAGCTAGAAACTGTATTTTTGTCGATTTTTATTGAATTTGAACTATATTTCAACGTTTTTTGATGGTTCTGAGCCACCAAACACACTTAAAGCATGCAGAATCGACTCAGAATAGGAAAAGGAGACGTTTAGGTCAATTTTATGCATTCTGGCGTTCGTAGATACAAGAAAACTGTTAAAATTCTTCAGAAACGTCACTTTTGAAGTGTTTTCTTGTACTTTTAAGCCACTCAGATACCCTACGGGCTCGGAAAGTGCAACGAAACCATCAAATTTTAGCTAGAAACTGTACTTTTGTCAATTTTTATTGAATTTGAACTATATTTCAACGTTTTTTGATGGTTCTGAGCCACCAAACACACTTAAAGCATGCAGAATCGATTCAGAATAGGAAAAGGAGACGTTTAGGTCAATTTTATGCATTCTGGCGTTCGTAGATACAAGAAAACTGTTAAAATTCTTCAGAAACGTCACTTTTGAAGTGTTTTCTTGTACTTTTAAGCCACTCAGATACCCTACGGGCTCGGAAAGTGCAACGAAACCATCAAATTTTAGCTAGAAACTGTATTTTTGTCGATTTTTATTGAATTTGAACTATATTTCAACGTTTTTTTGATGGTTCTGAGCCACCAAACACACTTAAAGCATGCAGAATCGACTCAGAATAGGAAAAGGAGACGTTTAGGTCAATTTTATGCATTCTGGCGTTCGTAGATACAAGAAAACTGTTAAAATTCTTCAGAAACGTCACTTTTGAAGTGTTTTCTTGTACTTTTAAGCCACTCAGATACCCTACGGGCTCGGAAAATTTATTTATTTATTTTTTTATTTATTTATTTTATTAATTACGTCCCCCAACAGGCACTGAGGCCCAATTACAGGGGAACGGGACATACACGTTACACCCAGAGCCATGGCGGGAATCGAACCCACGACCCAAGGTGTGGCGGGCAAGCATAATGCTAACTAGCCCACCCCGGGTCCTCGTTAAAGTGCAACGAAACCATCAAATTTTAGCTAGAAACTGTATTTTTGTCGATTTTTATTGAATTTGAACTATATTTCAACGTTTTTTGATGGTTCTGAGCCACCAAACACACTTAAAGCATGCAGAATCGACTCAGAATAGGAAAAGGAGACGTTTAGGTCAATTTTATGCATTCTGGCGTTCGTAGATACAAGAAAACTGTTAAAAGTCTTCAGAAACGTCACTTTTGAAGCGTTTTCTTGTACTTTTAAGCCACTCAGATACCCTACGGGCTCGGAAAGTGCAACGAAACCATCAAATTTAAGCTAGAAACTGTATTTTTGTCGATTTTAATTGAATTTGAACTATATTTCAACGTTTTTCGATGGTTCTGAGCCACCAAACACACTTAAAGCATGCAGAATCGACTCAGAATAGGAAAAGGAGACGTTTAGGTCAATTTTATGCATTCTGGCGTTCGTAGATACAAGAAAACTGTTAAAATTCTTCAGAAACGTCACTTTTGAAGTGTTTTCTTGTACTTTTAAGCCACTCAGATACCCTACGGGCTCGGAAAGTGCAACGAAACCATCAAATTTTAGCTAGAAACTGTATTTTTGTCGATTTTTATTGAATTTGAACTATATTTCAACGTTTTTTGATGGTTCTGAGCCACCAAACACACTTAAAGCATGCAGAATCGACTCAGAATAGGAAAAGGAGACGTTTAGGTCAATTTTATGCATTCTGGCGTTCGTAGATACAAGAAAACTGTTAAAATTCTTCAGAAACGTCACTTTTGAAGTGTTTTCTTGTACTTTTAAGCCACTCAGATACCCTACGGGCTCGGAAAGTCCAACTAAACCATCAAATTTTAGCTAGAAACTGTATTTTTGTCGATTTTTATTGAATTTGAACTATATTTCAACGTTTTTTGATGGTTCTGAGCCACCAAACACACTTAAAGCATGCAGAATCGACTCAGAATAGGAAAAGGAGACGTTTAGGTCAATTTTATGCATTCTGGCGTTCGTAGATACAAGAAAACTGTTAAAATTCTTCAGAAACGTCACTTTTGAAGTGTTTTCTTGTACTTTTAAGCCACTCAGATACCCTACGGGCTCGGAAAGTGCAACGAAACCATAAAATTTTAGCTAGAAACTGTATTTTTGTCGATTTTTATTGAATTTGAACTATATTTCAACGTTTTTTGATGGTTCTGAGCCACCAAACACACTTAAAGCATGCAGAATCGACTCAGAATAGGAAAAGGAGACGTTTAGGTCAATTTTATGCATTCTGGCGTTCGTAGATACAAGAAAACTGTTAAAATTCTTCAGAAACGTCACTTTTGAAGTGTTTTCTTGTACTTTTAAGCCACTCAGATACCCTACGGGCTCGGAAAGTGCAACGAAACCATCAAATTTTAGCTAGAAACTGTATTTTTGTCGATTTTTATTGAATTTGAACTATATTTCAACGTTTTTTGATGGTTCTGAGCCACCAAACACACTTAAAGCATGCAGAATCGACTCAGAATAGGAAAAGGAGACGTTTAGGTCAATTTTATGCATTCTGGCGTTCGTAGATACAAGAAAACTGTTAAAATTCTTCAGAAACGTCACTTTTGAAGTGTTTTCTTGTACTTTTAAGCCACTCAGATACCCTACGGGCTCGGAAAGTGCAACGAAACCATCAAATTTTAGCTAGAAACTGTATTTTTGTCGATTTTTATTGAATTTGAACTATATTTCAACGTTTTTTGATGGTTCTGAGCCACCAAACACACTTAAAGCATGCAGAATCGACTCAGAATAGGAAAAGGAGACGTTTAGGTCAATTTTATGCATTCTGGCGTTCGTAGATACAAGAAAACTGTTAAAATTCTTCAGAAACGTCACTTTTGAAGTGTTTTCTTGTACTTTTAAGCCACTCAGATACCCTACGGGCTCGGAAAGTGCAACGAAACCATAAAATTTTAGCTAGAAACTGTATTTTTGTCGATTTTTATTGAATTTGAACTATATTTCAACGTTTTTTGATGGTTCTGAGCCACCAAACACACTTAAAGCATGCAGAATCGACTCAGAATAGGAAAAGGAGACGTTTAGGTCAATTTTATGCATTCTGGCGTTCGTAGATACAAGAAAACTGTTAAAATTCTTCAGAAACGTCACTTTTGAAGTGTTTTCTTGTACTTTTAAGCCACTCAGATACCCTACGGGCTCGGAAAGTGCAACGAAACCATCAAATTTTAGCTAGAAACTGTATTTTTGTCGATTTTTATTGAATTTGAACTATATTTCAACGTTTTTTGATGGTTCTGAGCCACCAAACACACTTAAAGCATGCAGAATCGACTCAGAATAGGAAAAGGAGACGTTTAGGTCAATTTTATGCATTCTGGCGTTCGTAGATACAAGAAAACTGTTAAAATTCTTCAGAAACGTCACTTTTGAAGTGTTTTCTTGTACTTTTAAGCCACTCAGATACCCTACGGGCTCGGAAAGTGCAACGAAACCATCAAATTTTAGCTAGAAACTGTATTTTTGTCGATTTTTATTGAATTTGAACTATATTTCAACGTTTTTTGATGGTTCTGAGCCACCAAACACACTTAAAGCATGCAGAATCGACTCAGAATAGGAAAAGGAGACGTTTAGGTCAATTTTATGCATTCTGGCGTTCGTAGATACAAGAAAACTGTTAAAATTCTTCAGAAACGTCACTTTTGAAGTGTTTTCTTGTACTTTTAAGCCACTCAGATACCCTACGGGCTCGGAAAGTGCAACGAAACCATCAAATTTTAGCTAGAAACTGTATTTTTGTCGATTTTTATTGAATTTGAACTATATTTCAACGTTTTTTGATGGTTCTGAGCCACCAAACACACTTAAAGCATGCAGAATCGACTCAGAATAGGAAAAGGAGACGTTTAGGTCAATTTTATGCATTCTGGCGTTCGTAGATACAAGAAAACTGTTAAAATTCTTCAGAAACGTCACTTTTGAAGTGTTTTCTTGTACTTTTAAGCCACTCAGATACCCTACGGGCTCGGAAAGTGCAACGAAACCATCAAATTTTAGCTAGAAACTGTATTTTTGTCGATTTTTATTGAATTTGAACTATATTTCAACGTTTTTTGATGGTTCTGAGCCACCAAACACACTTAAAGCATGCAGAATCGACTCAGAATAGGAAAAGGAGACGTTTAGGTCAATTTTATGCATTCTGGCGTTCGTAGATACAAGAAAACTGTTAAAATTCTTCAGAACCGTCACTTTTGAAGTGTTTTCTTGTACTTTTAAGCCACTCAGATACCCTACGGGCTCGGAAAGTGCAACGAAACCATCAAATTTTAGCTAGAAACTGTATTTTTGTCGATTTTTATTGAATTTGAACTATATTTCAACGTTTTTTGATGGTTCTGAGCCACCAAACACACTTAAAGCATGCAGAATCGACTCAGAATAGGAAAAGGAGACGTTTAGGTCAATTTTATGCATTCTGGCGTTCGTAGATACAAGAAAACTGTTAAAATTCTTCAGAAACGTCACTTTTGAAGTGTTTTCTTGTACTTTTAAGCCACTCAGATACCCTACGGGCTCGGAAAGTGCAACGAAACCATCAAATTTTAGCTAGAAACTGTATTTTTGTCGATTTTTATTGAATTTGAACTATATTTCAACGTTTTTTGATGGTTCTGAGCCACCAAACACACTTAAAGCATGCAGAATCGACTCAGAATAGGAAAAGGAGACGTTTAGGTCAATTTTATGCATTCTGGCGTTCGTAGATACAAGAAAACTGTTAAAATTCTTCAGAAACGTCACTTTTGAAGTGTTTTCTTGTACTTTTAAGCCACTCAGATACCCAATGGGCTCGGAAAGTGCAACGAAACCATCAAATTTTAGCTAGAAACTGTATTTTTGTCGATTTTTATTGAATTTGAACTATATTTCAACGTTTTTTGATGGTTCTGAGCCACCAAACACACTTAAAGCATGCAGAATCGACTTAGAATAGGAAAAGGAGACGTTTAGGTCAATTTCATGCATTCTGGCGTTCGTAGATACAAGAAAACTGTTAAAATTCTTCAGAAACGTCACTTTTGAAGTGTTTTCTTGTACTTTTAAGCCACTCAGATACCCTACGGGCTCGGAAAGTGCAACGAAACCATCAAATTTTAGCTAGAAACTGAATTTTTGTCGATTTTTATTGAATTTGAACTATATTTCAACGTTTTTTGATGGTTCTGAGCCACCAAACACACTTAAAGCATGCAGAATCGACTCAGAATAGGAAAAGGAGACGTTTAGGTCAATTTTATGCATTCTGGCGTTCGTAGATACAAGAAAACTGTTAAAATTCTTCAGAAACGTCACTTTTGAAGTGTTTTCTTGTACTTTTAAGCCACTCAGATACCCTACGGGCTCGGAAAGTGCAACGAAACCATCAAATTTTAGCTAGAAACTGTATTTTTGTCGATTTTTATTGAATTTGAACTATATTTCAACGTTTTTTGATGGTTCTGAGCCACCAAACACACTTAAAGCATGCAGAATCGACTCAGAATAGGAAAAGGAGACGTTTAGGTCAATTTTATGCATTCTGGCGTTCGTAGAAACAAGAAAACTGTTAAAATTCTTCAGAAACGTCACTTTCGAAGTGTTTTCTTGTACTTTTAAGCCACTCAGATACCCTACGGGCTCGGAAAGTGCAACGAAACCATCAAATTTTAGCTAGAAACTGTATTTTTGTCGATTTTTATTGAATTTGAACTATATTTCAACGTTTTTTGATGGTTCTGAGCCACCAAACACACTTAAAGCATGCAGAATCGACTCAGAATAGGAAAAGGAGACGTTTAGGCCAATTTTATGCATTCTGGCGTTCGTAGATACAAGAAAACTGTTAAAATTCTTCAGAAACGTCACTTTTGAAGTGTTTTCTTGTACTTTTAAGCCACTCAGATACCCTACGGGCTCGGAAAGTGCAACGAAACCATCAAATTTTAGCTAGAAACTGTATTTTTGTCGATTTTTATTGAATTTGAACTATATTTCAACGTTTTTTGATGGTTCTGAGCCACCAAACACACTTAAAGCATTCAGAATCGACTCAGAATAGGAAAAGGAGACGTTTAGGTCAATTTTATGCATTCTGGCGTTCGTAGATACAAGAAAACTGTTAAAATTTTTCAGAAACGTCACTTTTGAAGTGTTTTCTTGTACTTTTAAGCCACTCAGATACCCTACGGGCTCGGAAAGTGCAACGAAACCATCAAATTTTAGCTAGAAACTGTATTTTTGTCGATTTTTATTGAATTTGAACAATATTTCAACGTTTTTTGATGGTTCTGAGCCACCAAACACACTTAAAGCATGCAGAAACGACTCAGAATAGGAAAAGGAGACGTTTAGGTCAATTTTATGCATTCTGGCGTTCGTAGATACAAGAAAACTGTTAAAATTCTTCAGAAACGTCACTTTTGAAGTGTTTTCTTGTACTTTTAAGCCACTCAGATACCCTACGGGCTCGGAAAGTGCAACGAAACCATCAAATTTTAGCTAGAAACTGTATTTTTGTCGATTTTTATTGAATTTGAACTATATTTCAACGTTTTTTGATGGTTCTGAGCCACCAAACACACTTAAAGCATGCAGAATCGACTCAGAATAGGAAAAGGAGACGTTTAGGTCAATTTTATGCATTCTGGCGTTCGTAGAAACAAGAAAACTGTTAAAATTCTTCAGAAACGTCACTTTCGAAGTGTTTTCTTGTACTTTTAAGCCACTCAGATACCCTACGGGCTCGGAAAGTGCAACGAAACCATCAAATTTTAGCTAGAAACTGTATTTTTGTCGATTTTTATTGAATTTGAACTATATTTCAACGTTTTTTGATGGTTCTGAGCCACCAAACACACTTAAAGCATGCAGAATCGACTCAGAATAGGAAAAGGAGACGTTTAGGTCAATTTTATGCATTCTGGCGTTCGTAGATACAAGAAAACTGTTAAAATTCTTCAGAAACGTCACTTTTGAAGTGTTTTCTTGTACTTTTAAGCCACTCAGATACCCTACGGGCTCGGAAAGTGCAACGAAACCATCAAATTTTAGCTAGAAACTGTATTTTTGTCGATTTTTATTGAATTTGAACTATATTTCAACGTTTTTTGATGGTTCTGAGCCACCAAACACACTTAAAGCATGCAGAATCGACTCAGAATAGGAAAAGGAGACGTTTAGGTCAATTTTATGCATTCTGGCGTTCGTAGATACAAGAAAACTGTTAAAATTCTTCAGAACCGTCACTTTTGAAGTGTTTTCTTGTACTTTTAAGCCACTCAGATACCCTACGGGCTCGGAAAGTGCAACGAAACCATCAAATTTTAGCTAGAAACTGTATTTTTGTCGATTTTTATTGAATTTGAACTATATTTCAACGTTTTTTGATGGTTCTGAGCCACCAAACACACTTAAAGCATGCAGAATCGACTCAGAATAAAAGGAGACGTTTAGGTCAATTTTATGCATTCTGGCGTTCGTAGATACAAGAAAACTGTTAAAATTCTTCAGAAACGTCACTTTTGAAGTGTTTTCTTGTACTTTTAAGCCACTCAGATACCCTACGGGCTCGGAAAGTGCAACGAAACCATCAAATTTTAGCTAGAAACTGTATTTTTGTCGATTTTTATTGAATTTGAACTATATTTCAACGTTTTTTTGATGGTTCTGAGCCACCAAACACACTTAAAGCATGCAGAATCGACTCAGAATAGGAAAAGGAGACGTTTAGGTCAATTTTATGCATTCTGGCGTTCGTAGATACAAGAAAACTGTTAAAATTCTTCAGAAACGTCACTTTTGAAGTGTTTTCTTGTACTTTTAAGCCACTCAGATACCCTACGGGCTCGGAAAGTGCAACGAAACCATCAAATTTTAGCTAGAAACTGTATTTTTGTCGATTTTTATTGAATTTGAACTATATTTCAACGTTTTTTGATGGTTCTGAGCCACCAAACACACTTAAAGCATGCAGAATCGACTCAGAATAGGAAAAGGAGACGTTTAGGTCAATTTTATGCATTCTGGCGTTCGTAGATACAAGAAAACTGTTAAAATTCTTCAGAAACGTCACTTTTGAAGTGTTTTCTTGTACTTTTAAGCCACTCAGATACCCTACGGGCTCGGAAAGTGCAACGAAACCATCAAATTTTAGCTAGAAACTGTATTTTTGTCGATTTTTATTGAATTTGAACTATATTTCAACGTTTTTTGATGGTTCTGAGCCACCAAACACACTTAAAGCATGCAGAATCGACTCAGAATAGGAAAAGGAGACGTTTAGGTCAATTTTATGCATTCTGGCGTTCGTAGATACAAGAAAACTGTTAAAATTCTTCAGAAACGTCACTTTTGAAGTGTTTTCTTGTACTTTTAAGCCACTCAGATACCCTACGGGCTCGGAAAGTGCAACGAAACCATCAAATTTTAGCTAGAAACTGTATTTTTGTCGATTTTTATTGAATTTGAACTATATTTCAACGTTTTTTGATGGTTCTGAGCCACCAAACACACTTAAAGCATGCAGAATCGACTCAGAATAGGAAAAGGAGACGTTTAGGTCAATTTTATGCATTCTGGCGTTCGTAGATACAAGAAAACTGTTAAAATTCTTCAGAAACGTCACTTTTGAAGTGTTTTCTTGTACTTTTAAGCCACTCAGATACCCTACGGGCTCGGAAAGTGCAACGAAACCATCAAATTTTAGCTAGAAACTGTATTTTTGTCGATTTTTATTGAATTTGAACTATATTTCAACGTTTTTTGATGGTTCTGAGCCACCAAAACACACTTAAAGCATGCAGAATCGACTCAGAATAGGAAAAGGAGACGTTTAGGTCAATTTTATGCATTCTGGCGTTCGTAGATACAAGAAAACTGTTAAAATTCTTCAGAAACGTCACTTTTGAAGTGTTTTCTTGTACTTTTAAGCCACTCAGATACCCTACGGGCTCGGAAAGTGCAACGAAACCATCAAATTTTAGCTAGAAACTGTATTTTTGTCGATTTTTATTGAATTTGAACTATATTTCAACGTTTTTTGATGGTTCTGAGCCCACCAAACACACTTAAAGCATGCAGAATCGACTCAGAATAGGAAAAGGAGACGTTTAGGTCAATTTTATGCATTCTGGCGTTCGTAGATACAAGAAAACTGTTAAAATTCTTCAGAAACGTCACTTTTGAAGTGTTTTCTTGTACTTTTAAGCCACTCAGATACCCTACGGGCTCGGAAAGTGCAACGAAACCATCAAATTTTAGCTAGAAACTGTATTTTTGTCGATTTTTATTGAATTTGAACTATATTTCAACGTTTTTTGATGGTTCTGAGCCACCAAACACACTTAAAGCATGCAGAATCGACTCAGAATAGGAAAAGGAGACGTTTAGGTCAATTTTATGCATTCTGGCGTTCGTAGATACAAGAAAACTGTTAAAATTCTTCAGAAACGTCACTTTTGAAGTGTTTTCTTGTACTTTTAAGCCACTCAGATACCCTACGGGCTCGGAAAGTGCAACGAAACCATCAAATTTTAGCTAGAAACTGTATTTTTGTCGATTTTTATTGAATTTGAACTATATTTCAACGTTTTTTGATGGTTCTGAGCCACCAAACACACTTAAAGCATGCAGAATCGACTCAGAATAGGAAAAGGAGACGTTTAGGTCAATTTTATGCATTCTGGCGTTCGTAGATACAAGAAAACTGTTAAAATTCTTCAGAAACGTCACTTTTGAAGTGTTTTCTTGTACTTTTAAGCCACTCAGATACCCTACGGGCTCGGAAAGTGCAACGAAACCATCAAATTTTAGCTAGAAACTGTATTTTTGTCGATTTTTATTGAATTTGAACTATATTTCAACGTTTTTTGATGGTTCTGAGCCACCAAACACACTTAAAGCATGCAGAATCGACTCAGAATAGGAAAAGGAGACGTTTAGGTCAATTTTATGCATTCTGGCGTTCGTAGATACAAGAAAACTGTTAAAATTCTTCAGAAACGTCACTTTTGAAGTGTTTTCTTGTACTTTTAAGCCACTCAGATACCCTACGGGCTCGGAAAGTGCAACGAAACCATCAAATTTTAGCTAGAAACTGTATTTTTGTCGATTTTTATTGAATTTGAACTATATTTCAACGTTTTTTGATGGTTCTGAGCCACCAAACACACTTAAAGCATGCAGAATCGACTCAGAATAGGAAAAGGAGACGTTTAGGTCAATTTTATGCATTCTGGCGTTCGTAGATACAAGAAAACTGTTAAAATTCTTCAGAAACGTCACTTTTGAAGTGTTTTCTTGTACTTTTAAGCCACTCAGATACCCTATGTGCTCGGAAAGTGCAACGAAACCATCAAATTTTAGCTAGAAACTGTATTTTTGTCGATTTTTATTGAATTTGAACTATATTTCAACGTTTTTTGATGGTTCTGAGCCACCAAACACACTTAAAGCATGCAGAATCGACTTAGAATAGGAAAAGGAGACGTTTAGGTCAATTTCATGCATTCTGGCGTTCGTAGATACAAGAAAACTGTTAAAATTCTTCAGAAACGTCACTTTTGAAGTGTTTTCTTGTACTTTTAAGCCACTCAGATACCCTACGGGCTCGGAAAGTGCAACGAAACCATCAAATTTTAGCTAGAAACTGTATTTTTGTCGATTTTTATTGAATTTGAACTATATTTCAACGTTTTTTGATGGTTCTGAGCCACCAAACACACTTAAAGCATGCAGAATCGACTCAGAATAGGAAAAGGAGACGTTTAGGTCAATTTTATGCATTCTGGCGTTCGTAGATACAAGAAAACTGTTAAAATTCTTCAGAAACGTCACTTTTGAAGTGTTTTCTTGTACTTTTAAGCCACTCAGATACCCTACGGGCTCGGAAAGTGCAACGAAACCATCAAATTTTAGCTAGAAACTGTATTTTTGTCGATTTTTATTGAATTTGAACTATATTTCAACGTTTTTTGATGGTTCTGAGCCACCAAACACACTTAAAGCATGCAGAATCGACTCAGAATAGGAAAAGGAGATGTTTAGGTCAATTTATGCATTCTGGCGTTCGTAGATACAAGAAAACTGTTAAAAATTCTTCAGAAACGTCACTTTTGAAGTGTTTTCTTGTACTTTTAAGCCACTCAGATACCCTACGGCTCGGAAAGTGCAACGAAACCATCAAATTTTAGCTAGAAACTGTATTTTTGTCGATTTTTATTGAATTTGAACTATATTTCAACGTTTTTTGATGGTTCTGAGCCACCAAACACACTTAAAGCATGCAGAATCGACTCAGAATAGGAAAAGGAGACGTTTAGGTCAATTTTATGCATTCTGGCGTTCGTAGATACAAGAAAACTGTTAAAATTCTTCAGAAACGTCACTTTTGAAGTATTTTCTTGTACTTTTAAGCCACTCAGATACCCTACGGGCTCGGAAAGTGCAACGAAACCATTAAATTTTAGCTAGAAACTGTATTTTTGTCGATTTTTATTGAATTTGAACTATATTTCAACGTTTTTTGATGGTTCTGAGCCACCAAACACACTTAAAGCATGCAGAATCGACTCAGAATAGGAAAAGGAGACGTTTAGGTCAATTTTATGCATTCTGGCGTTCGTAGATACAAGAAAACTGTTAAAATTCTTCAGAAACCGTCACTTTTGAAGTGTTTTCTTGTACTTTTAAGCCACTCAGATACCCTACGGGCTCGGAAAGTGCAACGAAACCATCAAATTTTAGCTAGAAACTGTATTTTTGTCGATTTTTATTGAATTTGAACTATATTTCAACGTTTTTTGATGGTTCTGAGCCACCAAACACACTTAAAGCATGCAGAATCGACTCAGAATAGGAAAAGGAGACGTTTAGGTCAATTTTATGCATTCTGGCGTTCGTAGATACAAGAAAACTGTTAAAATTCTTCAGAAACGTCACTTTTGAAGTGTTTTCTTGTACTTTTAAGCCACTCAGATACCCAACGGGCTCGGAAAGTGCAACGAAACCATCAAATTTTAGCTAGAAACTGTATTTTTGTCGATTTTTATTGAATTTGAACTATATTTCAACGTTTTTTGATGGTTCTGAGCCACCAAACACACTTAAAGCATGCAGAATCGACTCAGAATAGGAAAAGGAGACGTTTAGGTCAATTTTATGCATTCTGGCGTTCGTAGATACAAGAAAACTGTTAAAATTCTTCAGAAACGTCACTTTTGAAGTGTTTTCTTGTACTTTTAAGCCACTCAGATACCCTACGGGCTCGGAAAGTGCAACGAAACCATCAAATTTTAGCTAGAAACTGTATTTTTGTCGATTTTTATTGAATTTGAACTATATTTCAACGTTTTTTGATGGTTCTGAGCCACCAAACACACTTAAAGCATGCAGAATCGACTCAGAATAGGAAAAGGAGACGTTTAGGTCAATTTTATGCATTCTGGCGTTCGTAGATACAAGAAAACTGTTAAAATTCTTCAGAAACGTCACTTTTGAAGTGTTTTCTTGTACTTTTAAGCCACTCAGATACCCTACGGGCTCGGAAAGTGCAACGAAACCATCAAATTTTAGCTAGAAACTGTATTTTTGTCGATTTTTATTGAATTTGAACTATATTTCAACGTTTTTTGATGGTTCTGAGCCACCAAACACACTTAAAGCATGCAGAATCGACTCAGAATAGGAAAAGGAGACGTTTAGGTCAATTTTATGCATTCTGGCGTTCGTAGATACAAGAAAACTGTTAAAATTCTTCAGAAACGTCACTTTTGAAGTGTTTTCTTGTACTTTTAAGCCACTCAGATACCCTACGGGCTCGGAAAGTGCAACGAAACCATCAAATTTTAGCTAGAAACTGTATTTTTGTCGATTTTTATTGAATTTGAACTATATTTCAACGTTTTTTGATGGTTCTGAGCCACCAAACACACTTAAAGCATGCAGAATCGACTCAGAATAGGAAAAGGAGACGTTTAGGTCAATTTTATGCATTCTGGCGTTCGTAGATACAAGAAAACTGTTAAAATTCTTCAGAAACGTCACTTTTGAAGTGTTTTCTTGTACTTTTAAGCCACTCAGATACCCTACGGGCTCGGAAAGTGCAACGAAAGCCATCAAATTTTAGCTAGAAACTGTATTTTTGTCGATTTTTATTGAATTTGAACTATATTTCAACGTTTTTTGATGGTTCTGAGCCACCAAACACACTTAAAGCATGCAGAATCGACTCAGAATAGGAAAAGGAGACGTTTAGGTCAATTTTATGCATTCTGGCGTTCGTAGATACAAGAAAACTGTTAAAATTCTTCAGAACCGTCACTTTTGAAGTGTTTTCTTGTACTTTTAAGCCACTCAGATACCCTACGGGCTCGGAAAGTGCAACGAAACCATCAAATTTTAGCTAGAAACTGTATTTTTGTCGATTTTTATTGAATTTGAACTATATTTCAACGTTTTTTGATGGTTCTGAGCCACCAAACACACTTAAAGCATGCAGAATCGACTCAGAATAGGAAAAGGAGACGTTTAGGTCAATTTTATGCATTCTGGCGTTCGTAGATACAAGAAAACTGTTAAAATTCTTCAGAAACGTCACTTTTGAAGTGTTTTCTTGTACTTTTAAGCCACTCAGATACCCTACGGGCTCGGAAAGTGCAACGAAACCATCAAATTTTAGCTAGAAACTGTATTTTTGTCGATTTTTATTGAATTTGAACTATATTTCAACGTTTTTTGATGGTTCTGAGCCACCAAACACACTTAAAGCATGCAGAATCGACTCAGAATAGGAAAAGGAGACGTTTAGGTCAATTTTATGCATTCTGGCGTTCGTAGATACAAGAAAACTGTTAAAATTCTTCAGAAACGTCACTTTTGAAGTGTTTTCTTGTACTTTTAAGCCATTCAGATACCCTACGGGCTCGGAAAGTGCAACGAAACCATCAAATTTTGGCTAGAAACTGTATTTTTGTCGATTTTTATTGAATTTGAACTATATTTCAACGTTTTTTGATGGTTCTGAGCCACCAAACACACTTAAAGCATGCAGAATCGACTCAGAATAGGAAAAGGAGACGTTTAGGTCAATTTCATGCATTCTGGCGTTCGTAGATACAAGAAAACTGTTAAAATTCTTCAGAAACGTCACTTTTGAAGTGTTTTCTTGTACTTTTAAGCCACTCAGATACCCTACGGGCTCGGAAAGTGCAACGAAACCATCAAATTTTAGCTAGAAACTGTATTTTTGTCGATTTTTATTGAATTTGAACTATATTTCAACGTTTTTTGATGGTTCTGAGCCACCAAACACACTTAAAGCATGCAGAATCGACTCAGAATAGGAAAAGGAGACGTTTAGGTCAATTTTATGCATTCTGGCGTTCGTAGATACAAGAAAACTGTTAAAATTCTTCAGAAACGTCACTTTTGAAGTGTTTTCTTGTACTTTTAAGCCACTCAGATACCCTACGGGCTCGGAAAGTGCAACGAAACCATCAAATTTTAGCTAGAAACTGTATTTTTGTCGATTTTTATTGAATTTGAACTATATTTCAACGTTTTTTGATGGTTCTGAGCCACCAAACACACTTAAAGCATGCAGAATCGACTCAGAATAGGAAAAGGAGACGTTTAGGTCAATTTTATGCATTCTGGCGTTCGTAGATACAAGAAAACTGTTAAAATTCTTCAGAAACGTCACTTTTGAAGTGTTTTCTTGTACTTTTAAGCCACTCAGATACCCTACGGGCTCGGAAAGTGCAACGAAACCATCAAATTTTAGCTAGAAACTGTATTTTTGTCGATTTTTATTGAAATTGAACTATATTTCAACGTTTTTTGATGGTTCTGAGCCACCAAACACACTTAAAGCATGCAGAATCGACTCAGAATAGGAAAAGGAGACGTTTAGGTCAATTTTATGCATTCTGGCGTTCGTAGATACAAGAAAACTGTTAAAATTCTTCAGAAACGTCACTTTTGAAGTGTTTTCTTGTACTTTTAAGCCACTCAGATACCCTACGGGCTCGGAAAGTGCAACGAAACCATCAAATTTTAGCTAGAAACTGTATTTTTGTCGATTTTTATTGAATTTGAACTATATTTCAACGTTTTTTGATGGTTCTGAGCCACCAAACACACTTAAAGCATGCAGAATCGACTCAGAATAGGAAAAGGAGACGTTTAGGTCAATTTTATGCATTCTGGCGTTCGTAGATACAAGAAAACTGTTAAAATTCTTCAGAAACGTCACTTTCGAAGTGTTTTCTTGTACTTTTAAGCCACTCAGATACCCTACGGGCTCGGAAAGTGCAACGAAACCATCAAATTTTAGCTAGAAACTGTATTTTTGTCGATTTTTATTGAATTTGAACTATATTTCAACGTTTTTTGATGGTTCTGAGCCACCAAACACACTTAAAGCATGCAGAATCGACTCAGAATAGGAAAAGGAGACGTTTAGGTCAATTTTATGCATTCTGGCGTTCGTAGATACAAGAAAACTGTTAAAATTCTTCAGAAACGTCACTTTTGAAGTGTTTTCTTGTACTTTTAAGCCACTCAGATACCCTACGGGCTCGGAAAGTGCAACGAAACCATCAAATTTTAGCTAGAAACTGTATTTTTGTCGATTTTTATTGAATTTGAACTATATTTCAACGTTTTTTGATGGTTCTGAGCCACCAAACACACTTAAAGCATTCAGAATCGACTCAGAATAGGAAAAGGAGACGTTTAGGTCAATTTTATGCATTCTGGCGTTCGTAGATACAAGAAAACTGTTAAAATTTTTCAGAAACGTCACTTTTGAAGTGTTTTCTTGTACTTTTAAGCCACTCAGATACCCTACGGGCTCGGAAAGTGCAACGAAACCATCAAATTTTAGCTAGAAACTGTATTTTTGTCGATTTTTATTGAATTTGAACAATATTTCAACGTTTTTTGATGGTTCTGAGCCACCAAACACACTTAAAGCATGCAGAAACGACTCAGAATAGGAAAAGGAGACGTTTAGGTCAATTTTATGCATTCTGGCGTTCGTAGATACAAGAAAACTGTTAAAATTCTTCAGAAACGTCACTTTTGAAGTGTTTTCTTGTACTTTTAAGCCACTCAGATACCCTACGGGCTCGGAAAGTGCAACGAAACCATCAAATTTTAGCTAGAAACTGTATTTTTGTCGATTTTTATTGAATTTGAACTATATTTCAACGTTTTTTGATGGTTCTGAGCCACCAAACACACTTAAAGCATGCAGAATCGACTCAGAATAGGAAAAGGAGACGTTTAGGTCAATTTTATGCATTCTGGCGTTCGTAGATACAAGAAAACTGTTAAAATTCTTCAGAAACGTCACTTTTGAAGTGTTTTCTTGTACTTTTAAGCCACTCAGAAACCCTACGGGCTCGGAAAGTGCAACGAAACCATCAAATTTTAGCTAGAAACTGTATTTTTGTCGATTTTTATTGAATTTGAACTATATTTCAACGTTTTTTGATGGTTCTGAGCCACCAAACACACTTAAAGCATGCAGAATCGACTCAGAATAGGAAAAGGAGACGTTTAGGTCAATTTTCATGCATTCTGGCGTTCGTAGATACAAGAAAACTGTTAAAATTCTTCAGAAACGTCACTTTTGAAGTGTTTTCTTGTACTTTTAAGCCACTCAGATACCCTACGGGCTCGGAAAGTGCAACGAAACCATCAAATTTTAGCTAGAAACTGTATTTTTGTCGATTTTTATTGAATTTGAACTATATTTCAACGTTTTTTGATGGTTCTGAGCCACCAAACACACTTAAAGCATGCAGAATCGACTCAGAATAGGAAAAGGAGACGTTTAGGTCAATTTTATGCATTCTGTCGTTCGTAGATACAAGAAAACTGTTAAAATTCTTCAGAAACGTCACTTTTGAAGTGTTTTCTTGTACTTTTAAGCCACTCAGATACCCTACGGCTCGGAAAGTGCAACGAAACCATCAAATTTTAGCTAGAAACTGTATTTTTGTCGATTTTTATTGAATTTGAACTATATTTCAACGTTTTTTGATGGTTCTGAGCCACCAAACACACCTAAAGCATGCAGAATCGACTCAGAATAGGAAAAGGAGACGTTTAGGTCAATTTTATGCATTCTGGCGTTCGTAGATACAAGAAAACTGTTAAAATTCTTCAGAAACGTCACTTTTGAAGTGTTTTCTTGTACTTTTAAGCCACTCAGATACCCTACGGGCTCGGAAAGTGCAATGAAACCATCAAATTTTAGCTAGAAATTGTATTTTTGTCGATTTTTATTGAATTTGAACTATATTTCAACGTTTTTTGATGGTTCTGAGCCACCAAACACACTTAAAGCATGCAGAATCGACTCAGAATAGGAAAAGGAGACGTTTAGGTCAATTTTATGCATTCTGGCGTTCGTAGATACAAGAAAACTGTTAAAATTCTTCAGAAACGTCACTTTTGAAGTGTTTTCTTGTACTTTTAAGCCACTCAGATACCCTACGGGCTCGGAAAGTGCAACGAAACCATCAAATTTTAGCTAGAAACTGTATTTTTGTCGATTTTTATTGAATTTGAACTATATTTCAACGTTTTTTGATGGTTCTGAGCCACCAAACACACTTAAAGCATGCAGAATCGACTCAGAATAGGAAAAGGAGACGTTTAGGTCAATTTTATGCATTCTGGCGTTCGTAGATACAAGAAAACTGTTAAAATTCTTCAGAAACGTTACTTTTGAAGTGTTTTCTTGTACTTTTAAGCCACTCAGATACCTTACGGGCTCGGAAAGTGCAACGAAACCATAAAATTTTGGCTAGAAACTGTATTTTTGTCGATTTTTATTGAATTTGAACTATATTTCAACGTTTTTTGATGGTTCTGAGCCACCAAACACACTTAAAGCATGCAGAATCGACTCAGAATAGGAAAAGGAGACGATTAGGTCAATTTTATGCATTCTGGCGTTCGTAGATACAAGAAAACTGTTAAAAATTCTTCAGAAACGTCACTTTTGAAGTGTTTTCTTGTACTTTTAAGCCACTCAGATATCCTACGGGCTCGGAAAGTGCAACGAAATTATCAAATTTTAGCTCGAAACTGTATTTTTGTCGATTTTTATTGAATTTGAACTATATTTCAACGTTTTTTTGATGGTTCTGAGCCACCAAACACACTTAAAGCATGCAGAATCGACTCAGAATAGGAAAAGGAGACGTTTAGGTCAATTTTATGCATTCTGGCGTTCGTAGATACAAGAAAACTGTTAAAATTCTTCAGAAACGTCACTTTTGAAGTGTTTTCTTGTGCTTTTAAGCCACTCAGATACCCTACGGGCTCGGAAAGTGCAACGAAACCATCAAATTTTAGCTAGAAACTGTATTTTTGTCGATTTTTATTGAATTTGAACTATATTTCAACGTTTTTTGATGGTTCTGAGCCACCAAACACACTTAAAGCATGCAGAATCGACTCAGAATAGGAAAAGGAGACGTTTAGGTCAATTTTATGCATTCTGGCGTTCGTAGATACAAGAAAACTGTTAAAATTCTTCAGAAACGTCACTTTTGAAGTGTTTTCTTGTACTTTTAAGCCACTCAGATACCCTACGGGCTCGGAAAGTGCAACGAAACCATCAAATTTTAGCTAGAAACTGTATTTTTGTCGATTTTTATTGAATTTGAACTATATTTCAACGTTTTTTGATGGTTCTGAGCCACCAAACACACTTAAAGCATGCAGAATCGACTCAGAATAGGAAAAGGAGACGTTTAGGTCAATTTTATGCATTCTGGCGTTCGTAGATACAAGAAAACTGTTAAAATTCTTCAGAAACGTCACTTTTGAAGTGTTTTCTTGTACTTTTAAGCCACTCAGATAACCTACGGGCTCGGAAAATGCAACGAAACCATCAAATTTTAGCTAGAAACTGTATTTTTGTCGATTTTTATTGAATTTGAACTATATTTCAACGTTTTTTGATGGTTCTGAGCCACCAAACACACTTAAAGCATGCAGAATCGACTCAGAATAGGAAAAGGAGACGTTTAGGTCAATTTTATGCATTTTGGCGTTCGTAGATACAAGAAAACTGTTAAAATTCTTCAGAAACGTCACTTTTGAAGTGTTTTCTTGTACTTTTAAGCCACTCAGATACCCTACGGGCTCGGAAAGTGCAACGAAACCATCAAATTTTAGCTAGAAACTGTATTTTTGTCGATTTTTATTGAATTTGAACTATATTTCAACGTTTTTTGATGGTTCTGAGCCACCAAACACACTTAAAGCATGCAGAATCGACTCAGAATAGGAAAAGGAGACGTTTAGGTCAATTTTATGCATTCTGGCGTTCGTAGATACAAGAAAACTGTTAAAATTCTTCAGAAACGTCACTTTTGAAGTGTTTTCTTGTACTTTTAAGCCACTCAGATACCCTACGGCTCGGAAAGTGCAACGAAACCATCAAATTTTAGCTAGAAACTGTATTTTTGTCGATTTTTATTGAATTTGAACTATATTTCAACGTTTTTTGATGGTTCTGAGCCACCAAACACACCTAAAGCATGCAGAATCGACTCAGAATAGGAAAAGGAGACGTTTAGGTCAATTTTATGCATTCTGGCGTTCGTAGATACAAGAAAACTGTTAAAATTCTTCAGAAACGTCACTTTTGAAGTGTTTTCTTGTACTTTTAAGCCACTCAGATACCCTACGGGCTCGGAAAGTGCAATGAAACCATCAAATTTTAGCTAGAAACTGTATTTTTGTCGATTTTTATTGAATTTGAACTATATTTCAACGTTTTTTGATGGTTCTGAGCCACCAAACACACTTAAAGCATGCAGAATCGACTCAGAATAGGAAAAGGAGACGTTTAGGTCAATTTTATGCATTCTGGCGTTCGTAGATACAAGAAAACTGTTAAAATTCTTCAGAAACGTCACTTTTGAAGTGTTTTCTTGTACTTTTAAGCCACTCAGATACCCTACGGGCTCGGAAAGTGCAACGAAACCATCAAATTTTAGCTAGAAACTGTATTTTTGTCGATTTTTATTGAATTTGAACTATATTTCAACGTTTTTTGATGGTTCTGAGCCACCAAACACACTTAAAGCATGCAGAATCGACTCAGAATAGGAAAAGGAGACGTTTAGGTCAATTTTATGCATTCTGGCGTTCGTAGATACAAGAAAACTGTTAAAATTCTTCAGAAACGTTACTTTTGAAGTGTTTTCTTGTACTTTTAAGCCACTCAGATACCTTACGGGCTCGGAAAGTGCAACGAAACCATAAAATTTTGGCTAGAAACTGTATTTTTGTCGATTTTTATTGAATTTGAACTATATTTCAACGTTTTTTGATGGTTCTGAGCCACCAAACACACTTAAAGCATGCAGAATCGACTCAGAATAGGAAAAGGAGACGATTAGGTCAATTTTATGCATTCTGGCGTTCGTAGATACAAGAAAACTGTTAAAATTCTTCAGAAACGTCACTTTTGAAGTGTTTTCTTGTACTTTTAAGCCACTCAGATACCCTACGGGCTCGGAAAGTGCAACGAAATTATCAAATTTTAGCTAGAAACTGTATTTTTGTCGATTTTTATTGAATTTGAACTATATTTCAACGTTTTTTGATGGTTCTGAGCCACCAAACACACTTAAAGCATGCAGAATCGACTCAGAATAGGAAAAGGAGACGTTTAGGTCAATTTTATGCATTCTGGCGTTCGTAGATACAAGAAAACTGTTAAAATTCTTCAGAAACGTCACTTTTGAAGTGTTTTCTTGTGCTTTTAAGCCACTCAGATACCCTACGGGCTCGGAAAGTGCAACGAAACCATCAAATTTTAGCTAGAAACTGTATTTTTGTCGATTTTTATTGAATTTGAACTATATTTCAACGTTTTTTGATGGTTCTGAGCCACCAAACACACTTAAAGCATGCAGAATCGACTCAGAATAGAAAAAGGAGACGTTTAGGTCAATTTTATGCATTCTGGCGTTCGTACATACAAGAAAACTGTTAAAATTCTTCAGAAACATCACTTTTGAAGTGTTTTCTTGTACTTTTAAGCCACTCAGATACCCTACGGGCTCGGAAAGTGCAACGAAACCATCAAATTTTAGCTAGAAACTGTATTTTTGTCGATTTTTATTGAATTTGAACTATATTTCAACGTTTTTTGATGGTTCTGAGCCACCAAACACACTTAAAGCATGCAGAATCGACTCAGAATAGGAAAAGGAGACGTTTAGGTCAATTTTATGCATTCTGGCGTTCGTAGATACAAGAAAACTGTTAAAATTCTTCAGAAACGTCACTTTTGAAGTGTTTTCTTGTACTTTTAAGCCACTCAGATACCCTACGGGCTCGGAAAATGCAACGAAACCATCAAATTTTAGCTAGAAACTGTATTTTTGTCGATTTTTATTGAATTTGAACTATATTTCAACGTTTTTTGATGGTTCTGAGCCACCAAACACACTTAAAGCATGCAGAATCGACTCAGAATAGGAAAAGGAGACGTTTAGGTCAATTTTATGCATTCTGGCGTTCGTAGATACAAGAAAACTGTTAAAATTCTTCAGAAACGTCACTTTTGAAGTGTTTTCTTGTACTTTTCAGCCACTCAGATACCCTACGGGCTCGGAAAGTGCAACGAAACCATCAAATTTTAGCTAGAAACTGTATTTTTGTCGATTTTTATTGAATTTGAACTATATTTCAACGTTTTTTGATGGTTCTGAGCCACCAAACACACTTAAAGCATGCAGAATCGACTCAGAATAGGAAAAGGAGAAGTTTAGGTCAATTTTATGCATTCTGGCGTTCGTAGATACAAGAAAACTGTTAAAATTCTTCAGAAACGTCACTTTTGAAGTGTTTTCTTGTACTTTTAAGCCACTCAGATACCCTACGGGCTCGGAAAGTGCAACGAAACCATCAAATTTTAGCTAGAAACTGTATTTTTGTCGATTTTTATTGAATTTGAACTATATTTCAACGTTTTTTGATGGTTCTGAGCCACCAAACACACTTAAAGCATGCAGAATCGACTCAGAATAGGAAAAGGAGACGTTTAGGTCAATTTTATGCATTCTGGCGTTCGTAGATGCAAGAAAACTGTTAAAATTCTTCAGAAACGTCACTTTTGAAGTGTTTTCTTGTACTTTTAAGCCACTCAGATACCCTACGGGCTCGGAAAGTGCAACGAAACCATCAAATTTTAGCTAGAAACTGTATTTTTGTCGATTTTTATTGAATTTTAACTATATTTCAACGTTTTTTGATGGTTCTGAGCCACCAAACACACTTAAAGCATGCAGAATCGACTCAGAATAGGAAAAGGAGACGTTTAGGTCAATTTTATGCATTCTGGCGTTCGTAGATGCAAGGAAAACTGTTAAAATTCTTCAGAAACGTCACTTTTGAAGTGTTTTCTTGTACTTTTAAGCCACTCAGATACCCTACGGGCTCGGAAAGTGCAACGAAACCATCAAATTTTAGCTAGAAACTGTATTTTTGTCGATTTTTATTGAATTTGAACTATATTTAAACATTTTTTGATGGTTCTGAGCCACCAAACACACTTAAAGCATGCAGAATCGACTCAGAATAGGAAAAGGAGACGTTTAGGTCAATTTTATGCATTCTGGCGTTCGTAGATACAAGAAAACTGTTAAAATTCTTCAGAAACGTCACTTTTCAAGTGTTTTCTTGTACTTTTAAGCCACTCAGATAACCTACGGACTCGGAAAGTGCCACGAAACCATCAAATTTTAGCTAGAAACTGTATTTTTGTCGATTTTTATTGAATTTGAACTATATTTCAACGTTTTTTGATGGTTCTGAGCCACCAAACACACTTAAAGCATGCAGAATCGACTCAGAATAGGAAAAGGAGACGTTTAGGTCAATTTTATGCATTCTGGCGTTCGTAGATACAAGAAAACTGTTAAAATTCTTCAGAAACGTCACTTTTGAAGTGTTTTCTTGTAGTTTTAACCCACTCAGATACCCTACGGGCTCGGAAAGTGCAACGAAACCATCAAATTTTAGCTAGAAACTGTATTTTTGTCGATTTTTATTGAATTTGAACTATATTTCAACGTTTTTTGATGGTTCTGAGCCACCAAACACACTTAAAGCATGCAGAATCGACTCAGAATAGGAAAAGGAGACGTTTAGGTCAATTTTATGCATTCTGGCGTTCGTAGATACAAGAAAACTGTTAAAATTTTTCAGAAACGTCACTTTTGAAGTGTTTTCTTGTACTTTTAAGCCACTCAGATACCCTACGGGCTCGGAAAGTGCAACGAAACCATCAAATTTTAGCTAGAAACTGTATTTTTGTCGATTTTTATTGAATTTGAACTATATTTCAACGTTTTTTGATGGTTCTGAGCCACCAAACACACTTAAAGCATGCAGAATCGACTCAGAATAGGAAAAGGAGACGTTTAGGTCAATTTTATGCATTCTGGCGTTCGTAGATACAAGAAAACTGTTAAAATTTTTCAGAAACGTCACTTTTGAAGTGTTTTCTTGTACTTTTAAGCCACTCAGATACCCTACGGGCTCGGAAAGTGCAACGAAACCATCAAATTTTAGCTAGAAACTGTATTTTTGTCGATTTTTATTGAATTTGAACAATATTTCAACGTTTTTTGATGGTTCTGAGCCACCAAACACACTTAAAGCATGCAGAAACGACTCAGAATAGGAAAAGGAGACGTTTCGGTCAATTTTATGCATTCTGGCGTTCGTAGATACAAGAAAACTGTTAAAATTCTTCAGAAACGTCACTTTTGAAGTGTTTTCTTGTACTTTTAAGCCACTCAGATACCCTACGGGCTCGGAAAGTGCAACGAAACCATCAAATTTTAGCTAGAAACTGTATTTTTGTCGATTTTTATTGAATTTGAACTATATTTCAACGTTTTTTGATGGTTCTGAGCCACCAAACACACTTAAAGCATGCAGAATCGACTCAGAATAGGAAAAGGAGACGTTTAGGTCAATTTTATGCATTCTGGCGTTCGTAGATACAAGAAAACTGTTAAAATTCTTCAGAAACGTCACTTTTGAAGTGTTTTCTTGTACTTTTAAGCCACTCAGATACCCTACGGCTCGGAAAGTGCAACGAAACCATCAAATTTTAGCTAGAAACTGTATTTTTGTCGATTTTTATTGAATTTGAACTATATTTCAACGTTTTTTGATGGTTCTGAGCCACCAAACACACCTAAAGCATGCAGAATCGACTCAGAATAGGAAAAGGAGACGTTTAGGTCAATTTTATGCATTCTGGCGTTCGTAGATACAAGAAAACTGTTAAAATTCTTCAGAAACGTCACTTTTGAAGTGTTTTCTTGTACTTTTAAGCCACTCAGATACCCTACGGGCTCGGAAAGTGCAATGAAACCATCAAATTTTAGCTAGAAACTGTATTTTTGTCGATTTTTATTGAATTTGAACTATATTTCAACGTTTTTTGATGGTTCTGAGCCACCAAACACACTTAAAGCATGCAGAATCGACTCAGAATAGGAAAAGGAGACGTTTAGGTAAATTTTATGCATTCTGGCGTTCGTAGATACAAGAAAACTGTTAAAATTCTTCAGAAACGTCACTTTTGAAGTGTTTTCTTGTACTTTTAAGCCACTCAGATACCCTATGGGCTCGGAAAGTGCAACGAAACCATCAAATTTTAGCTAGAAACTGTATTTTTGTCGATTTTTATTGAATTTGAACTATATTTCAACGTTTTTTGATGGTTCTGAGCCACCAAACACACTTAAAGCATGCAGAATCGACTCAGAATAGGAAAAGGAGACGTTTAGGTCAATTTTATGCATTCTGGCGTTCGTAGATACAAGAAAACTGTTAAAATTCTTCAGAAACGTCACTTTTGAAGTGTTTTCTTGTACTTTTAAGCCACTCAGATACCTTACGAGCTCGGAAAGTGCAACGAAACCATAAAATTTTGGCTAGAAACTGTATTTTTGTCAATTTTTATTGAATTTGAACTATATTTCAACCTTTTTTGATAGTTCTGAGCCACCAAACACACTTAAAGCATGCAGAATCGACTCAGAATAGGAAAAGGAGACGTTTAGGTCAATTTTATGCATTCTGGCGTTCGTAGATACAAGAAAACTGTTAAAATTCTTCAGAAACGTCACTTTTGAAGTGTTTTCTTGTACTTTTAAGCCACTCAGATACCCTACGGGCTCGGAAAGTGCAACGAAATTATCAAATTTTAGCTAGAAACTGTATTTTTGTCGATTTTTATTGAATTTGAACTATATTTCAACGTTTTTTGATGGTTCTGAGCCACCAAACACACTTAAAGCATGCAGAATCGACTCAGAATAGGAAAAGGAGACGTTTAGGTCAATTTTATGCATTCTGGCGTTCGTAGATACAAGAAAACTGTTAAAATTCTTCAGAAACGTCACTTTTGAAGTGTTTTCTTGTACTTTTAAGCCACTCAGATACCCTACGGGCTCGGAAAGTGCAACGAAACCATCAAATTTTAGCTAGAAACTGTATTTTTGTCGATTTTTATTGAATTTGAACTATATTTCAACGTTTTTTGATGGTTCTGAGCCACCAAACACACTTAAAGCATGCAGAATCGACTCAGAATAGGAAAAGGAGACGTTTAGGTCAATTTTATGCATTCTGGCGTTCGTAGATACAAGAAAACTGTTAAAATTCTTCAGAAACGTCACTTTTGAAGTGTTTTCTTGTACTTTTAAGCCACTCAGATACCCTACGGGCTCGGAAAGTGCAACGAAACCATCAAATTTTAGCTAGAAACTGTATTTTTGTCGATTTTTATTGAATTTGAACTATATTTCAACGTTTTTTGATGGTTCTGAGCCACCAAACACACTTAAAGCATGCAGAATCGACTCAGAATAGGAAAAGGAGACGTTTAGGTCAATTTTATGCATTCTGGCGTTCGTAGATACAAGAAAACTGTTAAAATTCTTCAGAAACGTCACTTTTGAAGTGTTTTCTTGTACTTTTAAGCCACTCAGATACCCTACGGGCTCGGAAAATGCAACGAAACCATCAAATTTTAGCTAGAAACTGTATTTTTGTCGATTTTTATTGAATTTGAACTATATTTCAACGTTTTTTGATGGTTCTGAGCCACCAAACACACTTAAAGCATGCAGAATCGACTCAGAATAGGAAAAGGAGACGTTTAGGTCAATTTTATGCATTCTGGCGTTCGTAGATACAAGAAAACTGTTAAAATTCTTCAGAAACGTCACTTTTGAAGTGTTTTCTTGTACTTTTAAGCCACTCAGATACCCTACGGGCTCGGAAAGTGCAACGAAACCATCAAATTTTAGCTAGAAACTGTATTTTTGTCGATTTTTATTGAATTTGAACTATATTTCAACGTTTTTTGATGGTTCTGAGCCACCAAACACACTTAAAGCATGCAGAATCGACTCAGAATAGGAAAAGGAGACGTTTAGGTCAATTTTATGCATTCTGGCGTTCGTAGATACAAGAAAACTGTTAAAATTCTTCAGAAACGTCACTTTTGAAGTGTTTTCTTGTACTTTTAAGCCACTCAGATACCCTACGGGCTCGGAAAGTGCAACGAAACCATCAAATTTTAGCTAGAAACTGTATTTTTGTCGATTTTTATTGAATTTGAACTATATTTCAACGTTTTTTGATGGTTCTGAGCCACCAAACACACTTAAAGCATGCAGAATCGACTCAGAATAGGAAAAGGAGACGTTTAGGTCAATTTTATGCATTCTGGCGTTCGTAGATACAAGAAAACTGTTAAAATTCTTCAGAAACGTCACTTTTGAAGTGTTTTCTTGTACTTTTAAGCCACTCAGATACCCTACGGGCTCGGAAAGTGCAACGAAACCATCAAATTTTAGCTAGAAACTGTATTTTTGTCGATTTTTATTGAATTTTAACTATATTTCAACGTTTTTTGATGGTTCTGAGCCACCAAACACACTTAAAGCATGCAGAATCGACTCAGAATAGGAAAAGGAGACGTTTAGGTCAATTTTATGCATTCTGGCGTTCGTAGATGCAAGAAAACTGTTAAAATTCTTCAGAAACGTCACTTTTGAAGTGTTTTCTTGTACTTTTAAGCCACTCAGATACCCTACGGGCTCGGAAAGTGCAACGAAACCATCAAATTTTAGCTAGAAACTGTATTTTAGTCGATTTTTATTGAATTTGAACTATATTTCAACGTTTTTTGATGGTTCTGAGCCATCAAACATACTTAAAGCATGCAGAATCGACTCAGAATAGGAAAAGGAGACGTTTAGGTCAATTTTATGCATTCTGGCGTTCGTAGATACAAGAAAACTGTTAAAATTCTTCAGAAACGTCACTTTTCAAGTGTTTTCTTGTACTTTTAAGCCACTCAGATACCCTACGGACTCGGAAAGTGCAACGAAACCATCAAATTTTAGCTAGAAACTGTATTTTTGTCGATTTTTATTGAATTTGAACTATATTTCAACGTTTTTTGATGGTTCTGAGCCACCAAACACACTTAAAGCATGCAGAATCGACTCAGAATAGGAAAAGGAGACGTTTAGGTCAATTTTATGCATTCTGGCGTTCGTAGATACAAGAAAACTGTTAAAATTCTTCAGAAACGTCACTTTTGAAGTGTTTTCTTGTACTTTTAAGCCACTCAGATACCCTACGGGCTCGGAAAGTGCAACGAAACCATCAAATTTTAGCTAGAAACTGTATTTTTGTCGATTTTTATTGAATTTGAACTATATTTCAACGTTTTTTGATGGTTCTGAGCCACCAAACACACTTAAAGCATGCAGAATCGACTCAGAATAGGAAAAGGAGACGTTTAGGTCAATTTTATGCATTCTGGCGTTCGTAGATACAAGAAAACTGTTAAAATTTTTCAGAAACGTCACTTTTGAAGTGTTTTCTTGTACTTTTAAGCCACTCAGATACCCTACGGGCTCGGAAAGTGCAACGAAACCATCAAATTTTAGCTAGAAACTGTATTTTTGTCGATTTTTATTGAATTTGAACAATATTTCAACGTTTTTTGATGGTTCTGAGCCACCAAACACACTTAAAGCATGCAGAAACGACTCAGAATAGGAAAAGGAGACGTTTCGGTCAATTTTATGCATTCTGGCGTTCGTAGATACAAGAAAACTGTTAAAATTCTTCAGAAACGTCACTTTTGAAGTGTTTTCTTGTACTTTTAAGCCACTCAGATACCCTACGGGCTCGGAAAGTGCAACGAAACCATCAAATTTTAGCTAGAAACTGTATTTTTGTCGATTTTTATTGAATTTGAACTATATTTCAACGTTTTTTGATGGTTCTGAGCCACCAAACACACTTAAAGCATGCAGAATCGACTCAGAATAGGAAAAGGAGACGTTTAGGTCAATTTTATGCATTCTGGCGTTCGTAGATTCAAGAAAACTGTTAAAATTCTTCAGAAACGTCACTTTTGAAGTGTTTTCTTGTACTTTTAAGCCACTCAGAAACCCAACGGGCTCGGAAAGTGCAACGAAACCATCAAATTTTAGCTAGAAACTGTATTTTTGTCGATTTTTATTGAATTTGAACTATATTTCAACGTTTTTTGATGGTTCTGAGCCACCAAACACACTTAAAGCATGCAGAATCGACTCAGAATAGGAAAAGGAGACGTTTAGGTCAATTTTATGCATTCTGGCGTTCGTAGATACAAGAAAACTGTTAAAATTCTTCAGAAACTTCACTTTTGAAGTGTTTTCTTGTACTTTTAAGCCACTCAGATACCCTACGGGCTCGGAAAGTGCAACGAAACCATCAAATTTTAGCTAGAAACTGTATTTTTGTCGATTTTTATTGAATTTGAACTATATTTCAACGTTTTTTGATGGTTCTGAGCCACCAAACACACTTAAAGCATGCAGAATCGACTCAGAATAGGAAAAGGAGACGTTTAGGTCAATTTTATGCATTCTGGCGTTCGTAGATACAAGAAAACTGTTAAAATTCTTCAGAAACGTCACTTTTGAAGTGTTTTCTTGTACTTTTAAGCCACTCAGATACCCTATGGGCTCGGAAAGTGCAACGAAACCATCAAATTTTAGCTAGAAACTGTATTTTTGTCGATTTTTATTGAATTTGAACTATATTTCAACGTTTTTTGATGGTTCTGAGCCACCAAACACACTTAAAGCATGCAGAATCGACTCAGAATAGGAAAAGGAGACGTTTAGGTCAATTTTATGCATTCTGGCGTTCGTAGATACAAGAAAACTGTTAAAATTCTTCAGAAACGTCACTTTTGAAGTGTTTTCTTGTACTTTTAAGCCACTCAGATACCCTACGGGCTCGGAAAGTGCAACGAAACCATCAAATTTTAGCTAGAAACTGTATTTTTGTCGATTTTTATTGAATTTGAACTATATTTCAACGTTTTTTGATGGTTCTGAGCCACCAAACACACTTAAAGCATGCAGAATCGACTCAGAATAGGAAAAGGAGACGTTTAGGTCAATTTTATGCATTCTGGCGTTCGTAGATACAAGAAAACTGTTAAAATTCTTCAGAAACGTCACTTTTGAAGTGTTTTCTTGTACTTTTAAGCCACTCAGATACCCTACGGGCTCGGAAAGTGCAACGAAACCATCAAATTTTAGCTAGAAACTGTATTTTTGTCGATTTTTATTGAATTTGAACTATATTTCAACGTTTTTTGATGGTTCTGAGCCACCAAACACACTTAAAGCATGCAGAATCGACTCAGAATAGGAAAAGGAGACGTTTAGGTCAATTTTATGCATTCTGTCGTTCGTAGATACAAGAAAACTGTTAAAATTCTTCAGAAACGTCACTTTTGAAGTGTTTTCTTGTACTTTTAAGCCACTCAGATACCCTACGGCTCGGAAAGTGCAACGAAACCATCAAATTTTAGCTAGAAACTGTATTTTTGTCGATTTTTATTGAATTTGAACTATATTTCAACGTTTTTTGATGGTTCTGAGCCACCAAACACACCTAAAGCATGCAGAATCGACTCAGAATAGGAAAAGGAGACGTTTAGGTCAATTTTATGCATTCTGGCGTTCGTAGATACAAGAAAACTGTTAAAATTCTTCAGAAACGTCACTTTTGAAGTGTTTTCTTGTACTTTTAAGCCACTCAGATACCCAACGGGCTCGGAAAGTGCAATGAAACCATCAAATTTTAGCTAGAAACTGTATTTTTGTCGATTTTTATTGAATTTGAACTATATTTCAACGTTTTTTGATGGTTCTGAGCCACCAAACACACTTAAAGCATGCAGAATCGACTCAGAATAGGAAAAGGAGACGTTTAGGTAAATTTTATGCATTCTGGCGTTCGTAGATACAAGAAAACTGTTAAAATTCTTCAGAAACGTCACTTTTGAAGTGTTTTCTTGTACTTTTAAGCCACTCAGATACCCTACGGGCTCGGAAAGTGCAACGAAACCATCAAATTTTAGCTAGAAACTGTATTTTTGTCGATTTTTATTGAATTTGAACTATATTTCAACGTTTTTTGATGGTTCTGAGCCACCAAACACACTTAAAGCATGCAGAATCGACTCAGAATAGGAAAAGGAGACGTTTAGGTCAATTTTATGCATTCTGGCGTTCGTAGATACAAGAAAACTGTTAAAATTCTTCAGAAACGTCACTTTTGAAGTGTTTTCTTGTACTTTTAAGCCACTCAGATACCTTACGGGCTCGGAAAGTGCAACGAAACCATAAAATTTTGGCTAGAAACTGTATTTTTGTCAATTTTTATTGAATTTGAACTATATTTCAACGTTTTTTGATGGTTCTGAGCCACCAAACACACTTAAAGCATGCAGAATCGACTCAGAATAGGAAAAGGAGACGTTTAGGTCAATTTTATGCATTCTGGCGTTCGTAGATACAAGAAAACTGTTAAAATTCTTCAGAAACGTCACTTTTGAAGTGTTTTCTTGTACTTTTAAGCCACTCAGATACCCTACGGGCTCGGAAAGTGCAACGAAATTATCAAATTTTAGCTAGAAACTGTATTTTTGTCGATTTTTATTGAATTTGAACTATATTTCAACGTTTTTTGATGGTTCTGAGCCACCAAACACACTTAAAGCATGCAGAATCGACTCAGAATAGGAAAAGGAGACGTTTAGGTCAATTTTATGCATTCTGGCGTTCGTAGATACAAGAAAACTGTTAAAATTCTTCAGAAACGTCACTTTTGAAGTGTTTTCTTGTACTTTTAAGCCGCTCAGATACCCTACGGGCTCGGAAAGTGCAACGAAACCATCAAATTTTAGCTAGAAACTGTATTTTTGTCGATTTTTATTGAATTTGAACTATATTTCAACGTTTTTTGATGGTTCTGAGCCACCAAACACACTTAAAGCATGCAGAATCGACTCAGAATAGGAAAAGGAGACGTTTAGGACAATTTTATGCATTCTGGCGTTCGTAGATACAAGAAAACTGTTAAAATTCTTCAGAAACGTCACTTTTGAAGTGTTTTCTTGTACTTTTAAGCCACTCAGATACCCTACGGGCTCGGAAAGTGCAACGAAACCATCAAATTTTAGCTAGAAACTGTATTTTTGTCGATTTTTATTGAATTTGAACTATATTTCAACGTTTTTTGATGGTTCTGAGCCACCAAACACACTTAAAGCATGCAGAATCGACTCAGAATAGGAAAAGGAGACGTTTAGGTCAATTTTATGCATTCTGGCGTTCGTAGATACAAGAAAACTGTTAAAATTCTTCAGAAACGTCACTTTTGAAGTGTTTTCTTGTACTTTTAAGCCACTCAGATACCCTACGGGCTCGGAAAATGCAACGAAACCATCAAATTTTAGCTAGAAACTGTATTTTTGTCGATTTTTATGAATTTGAACTATATTTCAACGTTTTTTGATGGTTCTGAGCCACCAAACACACTTAAAGCATGCAGAATCGACTCAGAATAGGAAAAGGAGACGTTTAGGTCAATTTTATGCATTCTGGCGTTCGTAGATACAAGAAAACTGTTAAAATTCTTCAGAAACGTCACTTTTGAAGTGTTTTCTTGTACTTTTAAGCCACTCAGATACCCTACGGGCTCGGAAAGTGCAACGAAACCATAAAATTTTAGCTAGAAACTGTATTTTTGTCGATTTTTATTGAATTTGAACTATATTTCAACGTTTTTTGATGGTTCTGAGCCACCAAACACACTTAAAGCATGCAGAATCGACTCAGAATAGGAAAAGGAGACGTTTAGGTCAATTTTATGCATTCTGGCGTTCGTAGATACAAGAAAACTGTTAAAATTCTTCAGAAACGTCACTTTTGAAGTGTTTTCTTGTACTTTTAAGCCACTCAGATACCCTACGGGCTCGGAAAGTGCAACGAAACCATCAAATTTTAGCTAGAAACTGTATTTTTGTCGATTTTTATTGAATTTGAACTATATTTCAACGTTTTTTGATGGTTCTGAGCCACCAAACACACTTAAAGCATGCAGAATCGACTCAGAATAGGAAAAGGAGACGTTTAGGTCAATTTTATGCATTCTGGCGTTCGTAGATACAAGAAAACTGTTAAAATTCTTCAGAAACGTCACTTTTGAAGTGTTTTCTTGTACTTTTAAGCCACTCAGATACCCTACGGGCTCGGAAAGTGCAACGAAACCATCAAATTTTAGCTAGAAACTGTATTTTTGTCGATTTTTATTGAATTTTAACTATATTTCAACGTTTTTTGATGGTTCTGAGCCACCAAACACACTTAAAGCATGCAGAATCGACTCAGAATAGGAAAAGGAGACGTTTAGGTCAATTTTATGCATTCTGGCGTTCGTAGATGCAAGAAAACTGTTAAAATTCTTCAGAAACGTCACTTTTGAAGTGTTTTCTTGTACTTTTAAGCCACTCAGATACCCTACGGGCTCGGAAAGTGCAACGAAACCATCAAATTTTAGCTAGAAACTGTATTTTAGTCGATTTTTATTGAATTTGAACTATATTTCAACGTTTTTTGATGGTTCTGAGCCACCAAACATACTTAAAGCATGCAGAATCGACTCAGAATAGGAAAAGGAGACGTTTAGGTCAATTTTATGCATTCTGGCGTTCGTAGATACAAGAAAACTGTTAAAATTCTTCAGAAACGTCACTTTTCAAGTGTTTTCTTGTACTTTTAAGCCACTCAGATACCCTACGGACTCGGAAAGTGCAACGAAACCATCAAATTTTAGCTAGAAACTGTATTTTTGTCGATTTTTATTGAATTTGAACTATATTTCAACGTTTTTTGATGGTTCTGAGCCACCAAACACACTTAAAGCATGCAGAATCGACTCAGAATAGGAAAAGGAGACGTTTAGGTCAATTTTATGCATTCTGGCGTTCGTAGATACAAGAAAACTGTTAAAATTCTTCAGAAACGTCACTTTTGAAGTGTTTTCTTGTAGTTTTAACCCACTCAGATACCCTACGGGCTCGGAAAGTGCAACGAAACCATCAAATTTTAGCTAGAAACTGTATTTTTGTCGATTTTTATTGAATTTGAACTATATTTCAACGTTTTTTGATGGTTCTGAGCCACCAAACACACTTAAAGCATGCAGAATCGACTCAGAATAGGAAAAGGAGACGTTTAGGTCAATTTTATGCATTCTGGCGTTCGTAGATACAAGAAAACTGTTAAAATTCTTCAGAAACGTCACTTTTGAAGTATTTTCTTGTACTTTTAAGCCACTCAGATACCCTACGGGCTCGGAAAGTGCAACGAAACCATCAAATTTTAGCTAGAAACTGTATTTTTGTCGATTTTTATTGAATTTGAACTATATTTCAACGTTTTTTGATGGTTCTGAGCCACCAAACACACTTAAAGCATGCAGAATCGACTCAGAATAGGAAAAGGAGACGTTTAGGTCAATTTTATGCATTCTGGCGTTCGCAGATACAAGAAAACTGTTAAAATTCTTCAGAAACGTCACTTTTGAAGTGTTTGCTTGTACTTTTAAGCCACTCAGATACCCTAAGGGCTCGGAAAGTGCAACGAAACCATCAAATTTTAGCTAGAAACTGTATTTTTGTCGATTTTTATTGAATTTGAACTATATTTCAACGTTTTTTGATGGTTCTGAGCCACCAAACACACTTAAAGCATGCAGAATCGACTCAGAATAGGAAAAGGAGACGTTTAGGTCAATTTTATGCATTCTGGCGTTCGTAGATACAAGAAAACTGTTAAAATTCTTCAGAAACGTCACTTTTGAAGTGTTTTCTTGTACTTTTAAGCCACTCAGATACCCGACGGGCTCGGAAAGTGCAACGAAACCATCAAATTTTAGCTAGAAACTGTATTTTTGTCGATTTTTATTGAATTTGAACTATATTTCAACGTTTTTTGATGGTTCTGAGCCACCAAACACACTTAAAGCATGCAGAATCGAATCAGAATAGGAAAAGGAGACGTTTAGGTCAATTTTATGCATTCTGGCGTTCGTAGGTACAAGAAAACTGTTAAAATTCTTCAGAAACGTCACTTTTGAAGTGTTTTCTTGTACTTTTAAGCCACTCAGATACCCAACGGGCTCGGAAAGTGCAACGAAACCATCAAATTTTAGCTAGAAACTGTATTTTTGTCGATTTTTATTGAATTTGAACTATATTTCAACGTTTTTTGATGGTTCTGAGCCACCAAACACACTTAAAGCATGCAGAATCGACTCAGAATAGGAAAAGGAGACGTTTAGGTCAATTTTATGCATTCTGGCGTTCGTAGATACAAGAAAACTGTTAAAATTCTTCAGAAACGTCACTTTTGAAGTGTTTTCTTGTACTTTTAAGCCACTCAGATACCCTAGGGGCTCGGAAAGTGCAACGAAACCATCAAATTTTAGCTAGAAACTGTATTTTTGTCGATTTTTATTGAATTTGAACTATATTTCAACGTTTTTTGATGGTTCTGAGCCACCAAACACACTTAAAGCATGCAGAATCGACTCAGAATAGGAAAAGGAGACGTTTAGGTCAATTTTATGCATTCTGGCGTTCGTAGATACAAGAAAACTGTTAAAATTCTTCAGAAACGTCACTTTTGAAGTGTTTTCTTGTACTTTTAAGCCACTCAGATACCCTACGGGCTCGGAAAGTGCAACGAAACCATCAAATTTTAGCTAGAAACTGTATTTTTTTCGATTTTTATTGAATTTGAACTATATTTCAACGTTTTTTGATGGTTCTGAGCCACCAAACACACTTAAAGAATGCAGAATCGACTCAGAATAGGAAAAGGAGACGTTTAGGTCAATTTTATGCATTCTGGCGTTCGTAGATACAAGAAAACTGTTAAAATTCTTCAGAAACGTCACTTTTGAAGTGTTTTCTTGTACTTTTAAGCCACTCAGATACCCTACGGGCTCGGAAAGTGCAACGAAACCATCAAATTTTAGCTAGAAACTGTATTTTTGTCGATTTTTATTGAATTTGAACTATATTTCAACGTTTTTTGATGGTTCTGAGCCACCAAACACACTTAAAGCATGCAGAATCGACTCAGAATAGGAAAAGGAGACGTTTAGGTCAATTTTATGCATTCTGGCGTTCGTAGATACAAGAAAACTGTTAAAATTCTTCAGAAACGTCACTTTTGAAGTGTTTTCTTGTACTTTTAAGCCACTCAGATACCCTACGGGCTCGGAAAGTGCAACGAAACCATCAAATTTTAGCTAGAAACTGTATTTTTGTCGATTTTTATTGAATTTGAACTATATTTCAACGTTTTTTGATGGTTCTGAGCCACCAAACACACTTAAAGCATGCAGAATCGACTCAGAACAGGAAAAGGAGACGTTTAGGTCAATTTTATGCATTCTGGCGTTCGTAGATACAAGAAAACTGTTAAAATTCTTCAGAAACGTCACTTTTGAAGTGTTTTCTTGTACTTTTAAGCCACTCAGATACCCAACGGGCTCGGAAAGTGCAACGAAACCATCAAATTTTAGCTAGAAACTGTATTTTTGTCGATTTTTATTGAATTTGAACTATATTTCAACGTTTTTTGATGGTTCTGAGCCACCAAACACACTTAAAGCATGCAGAATCGACTCAGAACAGGAAAAGGAGACGTTTAGGTCAATTTTATGCAATCTGGCGATCGTAGATACAAGAAAACTGTTAAAATTCTTCAGAAACGTCACTTTTGAAGTGTTTTCTTGTACTTTTAAGCCACTCAGATACCCAACGGGCTCGGAAAGTGCAACGAAACCATCAAATTTTAGCTAGAAACTGTATTTTTGTCGATTTTTATTGAATTTGAACTATATTTCAACGTTTTTTGATGGTTCTGAGCCACCAAACACACTTAAAGCATGCAGAATCGACTCAGAATAGGAAAAGGAGACGTTTAGGTCAATTTTATGCATTCTGGCGTTCGTAGATACAAGAAAACTGTTAAAATTCTTCAGAAACGTCACTTTTGAAGTGTTTTCTTGTACTTTTAAGCCACTCAGATACCCTACGGGCTCGGAAAGTGCAACGAAACCATCAAATTTTAGCTAGAAACTGTATTTTTGTCGATTTTTATTGAATTTGAACTATATTTCAACGTTTTTTGATGGTTCTGAGCCACCAAACACACTTAAAGCATGCAGAATCGACTCAGAATAGGAAAAGGAGACGTTTAGGTCAATTTTATGCATTCTGGCGTTCGTAGATACAAGAAAACTGTTAAAATTCTTCAGAAACGTCACTTTTGAAGTGTTTTCTTGTACTTTTAAGCCACTCAGATACCCTACGGGCTCGGAAAGTGCAACGAAACCATCAAATTTTAGCTAGAAACTGTATTTTTGTCGATTTTTATTGAATTTGAACTATATTTCAACGTTTTTTGATGGTTCTGAGCCACCAAACACACTTAAAGCATGCAGAATCGACTCAGAATAGGAAAAGGAGACGTTTAGGTCAATTTTATGCATTCTGGCGTTCGTAGATACAAGAAAACTGTTAAAATTCTTCAGAAACGTCACTTTTGAAGTGTTCTCTTGTACTTTTAAGCCACTCAGATACCCTACGGGCTCGGAAAGTGCAACGAAACCATCAAATTTTAGCTAGAAACTGTATTTTTGTCGATTTTTATTGAATTTGAACTATATTTCAACGTTTTTTGATGGTTCTGAGCCACCAAACACACTTAAAGCATGCAGAATCGACTCAGAATAGGAAAAGGAGACGTTTAGGTCAATTTTATGCATTCTGGCGTTCGTAGATACAAGAAAACTGTTAAAATTCTTCAGAAACGTCACTTTTGAAGTGTTTTCTTGTACTTTTAAGCCACTCAGATACCCTACGGGCTCGGAAAGTGCAACGAAACCATCAAATTTTAGCTAGAAACTGTATTTTTGTCGATTTTTATTGAATTTGAACTATATTTCAACGTTTTTTGATGGTTCTGAGCCACCAAACACACTTAAAGCATGCAGAATCGACTCAGAATAGGAAAAGGAGACGTTTAGGTCAATTTTATGCATTCTGGCGTTCGTAGATACAAGAAAACTGTTAAAATTCTTCAGAAACGTCACTTTTGAAGTGTTTTCTTGTACTTTTAAGCCACTCAGATACCCTACGGGCTCGGAAAGTGCAACGAAACCATCAAATTTTAGCTAGAAACTGTATTTTTGTCGATTTTTATTGAATTTGAACTATATTTCAACGTTTTTTGATGGTTCTGAGCCACCAAACACACTTAAAGCATGCAGAATCGACTCAGAATAGGAAAAGGAAGGTCAATTTTATGCATTCTGGCGTTCGTAGATACAAGAAAACTGTTAAAATTCTTCAGAACCGTCACTTTTGAAGTGTTTTCTTGTACTTTTAAGCCACTCAGATACCCTACGGGCTCGGAAAGTGCAACGAAACCATCAAATTTTAGCTAGAAACTGTATTTTTGTCGATTTTTATTGAATTTGAACTATATTTCAACGTTTTTTGATGGTTCTGAGCCACCAAACACACTTAAAGCATGCAGAATCGACTCAGAATAGGAAAAGGAGACGTTGAGGTCAATTTTATGCATTCTGGCGTTCGTAGATACAAGAAAACTGTTAAAATTCTTCAGAAACGTCACTTTTGAAGTGTTTTCTTGTACTTTTAAGCCACTCAGATACCCTACGGGCTCGGAAAGTGCAACGAAACCATCAAATTTTAGCTAGAAACTGTATTTTTGTCGATTTTTATTGAATTTGAACTATATTTCAACGTTTTTTGATGGTTCTGAGCCACCAAACACACTTAAAGCATGCAGAATCGACTCAGAATAGGAAAAGGAGACGTTTAGGTCAATTTTATGCATTCTGGCGTTCGTAGATACAAGAAAACTGTTAAAATTCTTCAGAAACGTCACTTTTGAAGTGTTTTCTTGTACTTTTAAGCCACTCAGATACCCTACGGGCTCGGAAAGTGCAACGAAACCATCAAATTTTAGCTAGAAACTGTATTTTTGTCGATTTTTATTGAATTTGAACTATATTTCAACGTTTTTTGATGGTTCTGAGCCACCAAACACACTTAAAGCATGCAGAATCGACTCAGAATAGGAAAAGGAGACGTTTAGGTCAATTTTATGCATTCTGGCGTTCGTAGATACAAGAAAACTGTTAAAATTCTTCAGAAACGTCACTTTTGAAGTGTTTTCTTGTACTTTTAAGCCACTCAGATACCCTACGGGCTCGGAAAGTGCAACGAAACCATCAAATTTTAGCTAGAAACTGTATTTTTGTCGATTTTTATTGAATTTGAACTATATTTCAACGTTTTTTGATGGTTCTGAGCCACCAAACACACTTAAAGCATGCAGAATCAACTCAGAATAGGAAAAGGAGACGTTTAGGTCAATTTTATGCATTCTGGCGTTCGTAGATACAAGAAAACTGTTAAAATTCTTCAGAAACGTCACTTTTGAAGTGTTTTCTTGTACTTTTAAGCCACTCAGATACCCTACGGGCTCGGAAAGTGCAACGAAACCATCAAATTTTAGCTAGATACTGTATTTTTGTCGATTTTTATTGAATTTGAACTATATTTCAACGTTTTTTGATGGTTCTGAGCCACCAAACACACTTAAAGCATGCAGAATCGACTCAGAATAGGAAAAGGAGACGTTTAGGTCAATTTTATGCATTCTGGCGTTCGTAGATACAAGAAAACTGTTAAAATTCTTCAGAAACGTCACTTTTGAAGTGTTTTCTTGTACTTTTAAGCCACTCAGATACCCTACGGGCTCGGAAAGTGCAACGAAATCATAAAATTTTAGCTAGAAACTGTATTTTTGTCGATTTTTATTGAATTTGAACTATATTTCAACGTTTTTTGATGGTTCTGAGCCACCAAACACACTTAAAGCATGCAGAATCGATTCAGAATAGGAAAAGGAGACGTTTAGGTCAATTTTATGCATTCTGGCGTTCGTAGATACAAGAAAACTGTTAAAATTCTTCAGAAACGTCACTTTTGAAGTGTTTTCTTGTACCATTAAGCCACTCAGATACCCTACGGGCTCGGAAAGTGCAACGAAACCATCAAATTTTAGCTAGAAACTGTATTTTTGTCGATTTTTATTGAATTTGAACTATATTTCAACGTTTTTTGATGGTTCTGAGCCACCAAACACACTTGAAGCATGCAGAATCGACTCAGAATAGGAAAAGGAGACGTTTAGGTCAATTTTATGCATTCTGGCGTTCGTAGATACCAGAAAACTGTTAAAATTCTTCAGAAACGTCACTTTTGAAGTGTTTTCTTGTACTTTTAAGCCACTCAGAAACCCTACGGGCTCGGAAAGTGCAACGAAACCATCAAATTTTAGCTAGAAACTGTATTTTTGTCGATTTTTATTGAATTTGAACTATATTTCAACTTTTTTTGATGGTTCTGAGCCACCAAACACACTTAAAGCATGCAGAATCGACTCAGAATAGGAAAAGGAGACGTTTAGGTCAATTTTATGCATTCTGGCGTTCGTAGATACAAGAAAACTGTTAAAATTCTTCAGAAACGTCACTTTTGAAGTGTTTTCTTGTACTTTTAAGCCACTCAGATACCCTACGGGCTCGGAAAGTGCAACGAAACCATCAAATTTTAGCTAGAAACTGTATTTTTGTCGATTTTTATTGAATTTGAACTATATTTCAACGTTTTTTGATGGTTCTGAGCCACCAAACACACTTAAAGCATGCAGAATCGACTCAGAATAGGAAAAGGAGACGTTTAGGTCAATTTTATGCATTCTGGCGTTCGTAGATACAAGAAAACTGTTAAAATTCTTCAGAAACGTCACTTTTGAAGTGTTTTCTTGTACTTTTAAGCCACTCAGATACCCTACGGGCTCGGAAAGTGCAACGAAACCATCAAATTTTAGCTGGAAACTGTATTTTTGTCGATTTTTATTGAATTTGAACTATATTTCAACGTTTTTTGATGGTTCTGAGCCACCAAACACACTTAAAGCATGCAGAATCGACTCAGAATAGGAAAAGGAGACGTTTAGGTCAATTTTATGCATTCTGGCGTTCGTAGATACAAGAAAACTGTTAAAATTCTTCAGAAACGTCACTTTTGAAGTGTTTTCTTGTACTTTTAAGCCATTCAGATACCCTGCGGGCTCGGAAAGTGCAACGAAACCATCAAATTTTAGCTAGAAACTGTATTTTTGTCGATTTTTATTGAATTTGAACTATATTTCAACGTTTTTTGATGGTTCTGAGCCACCAAACACACTTAAAGCATGCAGAATCGACTCAGAATAGGAAAAGGAGACGTTTAGGTCAATTTTATGCATTCTGGCGTTCGTAGATACAAGAAAACTGTTAAAATTCTTCAGAAACGTCACTTTTGAAGTGTTTTCTTGTACTTTTAAGCCACTCAGATACCCTACGGGCTCGGAAAGTGCAACGAAACCATCAAATTTTAGCTAGAAACTGTATTTTTGTCGATTTTTATTGAATTTGAACTATATTTCAACGTTTTTTGATGGTTCTGAGCCACCAAACACACTTAAAGCATGCAGAATCGACTCAGAATAGGAAAAGGAGACGTTTAGGTCAATTTTATGCATTCTGGCGTTCGTAGATACAAGAAAACTGTTAAAATTCTTCAGAAACGTCACTTTTGAAGTGTTTTCTTGTACTTTTAAGCCACTCAGATACCCTACGGGCTCGGAAAGTGCAACGAAACCATCAAATTTTAGCTAGAAACTGTATTTTTGTCGATTTTTATTGAATTTGAACTATATTTCAACGTTTTTTGATGGTTCTGAGCCACCAAACACACTTAAAGCATGCAGAATCGACTCAGAATAGGAAAAGGAGACGTTTAGGTCAATTTTATGCATTCTGGCGTTCGTAGATACAAGAAAACTGTTAAAATTCTTCAGAAACGTCACTTTTGAAGTGTTTTCTTGTACTTTTAAGCCACTCAGAAACCCTACGGGCTCGGAAAGTGCAACGAAACCATCAAATTTTAGCTAGAAACTGTATTTTTGTCGATTTTTATTGAATTTGAACTATATTTCAACGTTTTTTGATGGTTCTGAGCCACCAAACACACTTAAAGCATGCAGAATCGACTCAGAATAGGAAAAGGAGACGTTTAGGTCAATTTTATGCATTCTGGCGTTCGTAGATACAAGAAAACTGTTAAAATTCTTCAGAAACGTCACTTTTGAAGTGTTTTCTTGTACTTTTAAGCCACTCAGATACCCTACGGGCTCGGAAAGTGCAACGAAACCATCAAATTTTAGCTAGAAACTGTATTTTTGTCGATTTTTATTGAATTTGAACTATATTTCAACGTTTTTTGATGGTTCTGAGCCACCAAACACACTTAAAGCATGCAGAATCGACTCAGAATAGGAAAAGGAGACGTTTAGGTCAATTTTATGCATTCTGGCGTTCGTAGATACAAGAAAACTGTTAAAATTCTTCAGAAACGTCACTTTTGAAGTGTTTTCTTGTACTTTTAAGCCACTCAGATACCCTACGGGCTCGGAAAGTGCAACGAAACCATCAAATTTTAGCTAGAAACTGTATTTTTGTCGATTTTTATTGAATTTGAACTACATATATTTCAACGTTTTTTGATGGTTCTGAGCCACCAAACACACTTAAAGCATGCAGAATCGACTCAGAATAGGAAAAGGAGACATTTAGGTCAATTTTATGCATTCTGGCGTTCGTAGATACAAGAAAACTGTTAAAATTCTTCAGAAACGTCACTTTTGAAGTGTTTTCTTGTACTTTTAAGCCACTCAGATACCCTACGGGCTCGGAAAGTGCAACGAAACCATCAAATTTTAGCTAGAAACTGTATTTTTGTCGATTTTTATTGAATTTGAACTATATTTCAACGTTTTTTGATGGTTCTGAGCCACCAAACACACTTAAAGCATGCAGAATCGACTCAGAATAGGAAAAGGAGACGTTTAGGTCAATTTTATGCATTCTGGCGTTCGTAGATACAAGAAAACTGTTAAAATTCTTCAGAAACGTCACTTTTGAAGTGTTTTCTTGTACTTTTAAGCCACTCAGATACCCTACGGGCTCGGAAAGTGCAACGAAACCATCAAATTTTAGCTAGAAACTGTATTTTTGTCGATTTTTATTGAATTTGAACTATATTTCAACGTTTTTTGATGGTTCTGAGCCACCAAACACACTTAAAGCATGCAGAATCGACTCAGAATAGGAAAAGGAGACGTTTAGGTCAATTTTATGCATTCTGGCGTTCGTAGATACAAGAAAACTGTTAAAATTCTTCAGAAACGTCACTTTTGAAGTGTTTTCTTGTACTTTTAAGCCACTCAGATACCCTACGGGCTCGGAAAGTGCAACGAAACCATCAAATTTTAGCTAGAAACTGTATTTTTGTCGATTTTTATTGAATTTGAACTATATTTCAACGTTTTTTGATGGTTCTGAGCCACCAAACACACTTAAAGCATGCAGAATCGACTCAGAATAGGAAAAGGAGACGTTTAGGTCAATTTTATGCATTCTGGCGTTCGTAGATACAAGAAAACTGTTAAAATTCTTCAGAAACGTCACTTTTGAAGTGTTTTCTTGTACTTTTAAGCCACTCAGATACCCTACGGGCTCGGAAAGTGCAACGAAACCATCAAATTTTAGCTAGAAACTGTATTTTTGTCGATTTTTATTGAATTTGAACTATATTTCAACGTTTTTTGATGGTTCTGAGCCACCAAACACACTTAAAGCATGCAGAATCGACTCAGAATAGGAAAAGGAGACGTTTAGGTCAATTTTATGCATTCTGGCGTTCGTAGATACAAGAAAACTGTTAAAATTCTTCAGAAACGTCACTTTTGAAGTGTTTTCTTGTACTTTTAAGCCACTCAGATACCCTACGGGCTCGGAAAGTCAACTAAACCATCAAATTTTAGCTAGAAACTGTATTTTTGTCGATTTTTATTGAATTTGAACTATATTTCAACGTTTTTTGATGGTTCTGAGCCACCAAACACACTTAAAGCATGCAGAATCGACTCAGAATAGGAAAAGGAGATGTTTAGGTCAATTTTATGCATTCTGGCGTTCGTAGATACAAGAAAACTGTTAAAATTCTTCAGAAACGTCACTTTTGAAGTGTTTTCTTGTACTTTTAAGCCACTCAGATACCCTACGGGCTCGGAAAGTGCAACGAAACCATAAAATTTTAGCTAGAAACTGTATTTTTGTCGATTTTTATTGAATTTGAACTATATTTCAACGTTTTTTGATGGTTCTGAGCCACCAAACACACTTAAAGCATGCAGAATCGACTCAGAATAGGAAAAGGAGACGTTTAGGTCAATTTTATGCATTCTGGCGTTCGTAGATACAAGAAAACTGTTAAAATTCTTCAGAAACGTCACTTTTGAAGTGTTTTCTTGTACTTTTAAGCCACTCAGATACCCTACGGGCTCGGAAAGTGCAACGAAACCATCAAATTTTAGCTAGAAACTGTATTTTTGTCGATTTTTATTGAATTTGAACTATATTTCAACGTTTTTTGATGGTTCTGAGCCACCAAACACACTTAAAGCATGCAGAATCGACTCAGAATAGGAAAAGGAGACGTTTAGGTCAATTTTATGCATTCTGGCGTTCGTAGATACAAGAAAACTGTTAAAATTCTTCAGAAACGTCACTTTTGAAGTGTTTTCTTGTACTTTTAAGCCACTCAGATACCCTACGGGCTCGGAAAGTGCAACGAAACCATCAAATTTTAGCTAGAAACTGTATTTTTGTCGATTTTTATTGAATTTGAACTATATTTCAACGTTTTTTGATGGTTCTGAGCCACCAAACACACTTAAAGCATGCAGAATCGACTCAGAATAGGAAAAGGAGACGTTTAGGTCAATTTTATGCATTCTGGCGTTCGTAGATACAAGAAAACTGTTAAAATTCTTCAGAAACGTCACTTTTGAAGTGTTTTCTTGTACTTTTAAGCCACTCAGATACCCTACGGGCTCGGAAAGTGCAACGAAACCATCAAATTTTAGCTAGAAACTGTATTTTTGTCGATTTTTATTGAATTTGAACTATATTTCAACGTTTTTTGATGGTTCTGAGCCACCAAACACACTTAAAGCATGCAGAATCGACTCAGAATAGGAAAAGGAGACGTTTAGGTCAATTTTATGCATTCTGGCGTTCGTAGATACAAGAAAACTGTTAAAATTCTTCAGAAACGTCACTTTTGAAGTGTTTTCTTGTACTTTTAAGCCACTCAGATACCCTACGGGCTCGGAAAGTGCAACGAAACCATCAAATTTTAGCTAGAAACTGTATTTTTGTCGATTTTTATTGAATTTGAACTATATTTCAACGTTTTTTGATGGTTCTGAGCCACCAAACACACTTAAAGCATGCAGAATCGACTCAGAATAGGAAAAGGAGACGTTTAGGTCAATTTTATGCATTCTGGCGTTCGTAGATACAAGAAAACTGTTAAAATTCTTCAGAAACGTCACTTTTGAAGCGTTTTCTTGTACTTTTAAGCCACTCAGATACCCTACGGGCTCGGAAAGTGCAACGAAACCATCAAATTTTAGCTAGAAACTGTATTTTTGTCGATTTTTATTGAATTTGAACTATATTTCAACGTTTTTTGATGGTTCTGAGCCACCAAACACACTTAAAGCATGCAGAATCGACTCAGAATAGGAAAAGGAGACGTTTAGGTCAATTTTATGCATTCTGGCGTTCGTAGATACAAGAAAACTGTTAAAATTCTTCAGAAACGTCACTTTTGAAGTGTTTTCTTGTACTTTTAAGCCACTCAGATACCCTACGGGCTCGGAAAGTGCAACGAAACCATCAAATTTTAGCTAGAAACTGTATTTTTGTCGATTTTTATTGAATTTGAACTATATTACAACGTTTTTTGATGGTTCTGAGCCACCAAACACACTTAAAGCATGCAGAATCAACTCAGAATAGGAAAAGGAGACGTTTAGGTCAATTTTATGCATTCTGGCGTTCGTAGATACAAGAAAACTGTTAAAATTCTTCAGAAACGTCACTTTTGAAGTGTTTTCTTGTACTTTTAAGCCACTCAGATACCCAACGGGCTCGGAAAGTGCAACGAAACCATCAAATTTTAGCTAGAAACTGTATTTTTGTCGATTTTTATTGAATTTGAACTATATTACAACGTTTTTTGATGGTTCTGAGCCACCAAACACACTTAAAGCATGCAGAAACGACTCAGAATAGGAAAAGGAGACGTTTAGGTCAATTGTATGCATTCTGGCGTTCGTAGATACAAGAAAACTGTTAAAATTCTTCAGAAACGTCACTTTTGAAGTGTTTTCTTGTACTTTTAAGCCACTCAGATACCCTACGGGCTCGGAAAGTCCAACTAAACCATCAAATTTTAGCTAGAAACTGTATTTTTGTCGATTTTTATTGAATTTGAACTATATTTCAACGTTTTTTGATGGTTCTGAGCCACCAAACACACTTAAAGCATGCAGAATCGACTCAGAATAGGAAAAGGAGATGTTTAGGTCAATTTTATGCATTCTGGCGTTCGTAGATACAAGAAAACTGTTAAAATTCTTCAGAAACGTCACTTTTGAAGTGTTTTCTTGTACTTTTAAGCCACTCAGATACCCTACGGGCTCGGAAAGTGCAACGAAACCATAAAATTTTAGCTAGAAACTGTATTTTTGTCGATTTTTATTGAATTTGAACTATATTTCAACGTTTTTTGATGGTTCTGAGCCACCAAACACACTTAAAGCATGCAGAATCGACTCAGAATAGGAAAAGGAGACGTTTAGGTCAATTTTATGCATTCTGGCGTTCGTAGATACAAGAAAACTGTTAAAATTCTTCAGAAACGTCACTTTTGAAGTGTTTTCTTGTACTTTTAAGCCACTCAGATACCCTACGGGCTCGGAAAGTGCAACGAAACCATCAAATTTTAGCTAGAAACTGTATTTTTGTCGATTTTTATTGAATTTGAACTATATTTCAACGTTTTTTGATGGTTCTGAGCCACCAAACACACTTAAAGCATGCAGAATCGACTCAGAATAGGAAAAGGAGACGTTTAGGTCAATTTTATGCATTCTGGCGTTCGTAGATACAAGAAAACTGTTAAAATTCTTCAGAAACGTCACTTTTGAAGTGTTTTCTTGTACTTTTAAGCCACTCAGATACCCTACGGGCTCGGAAAGTGCAACGAAACCATCAAATTTTAGCTAGAAACTGTATTTTTGTCGATTTTTATTGAATTTGAACTATATTTCAACGTTTTTTGATGGTTCTGAGCCACCAAACACACTTAAAGCATGCAGAATCGACTCAGAATAGGAAAAGGAGACGTTTAGGTCAATTTTATGCATTCTGGCGTTCGTAGATACAAGAAAACTGTTAAAATTCTTCAGAAACGTCACTTTTGAAGTGTTTTCTTGTACTTTTAAGCCACTCAGATACCCTACGGGCTCGGAAAGTGCAACGAAACCATCAAATTTTAGCTAGAAACTGTATTTTTGTCGATTTTTATTGAATTTGAACTATATTTCAACGTTTTTTGATGGTTCTGAGCCACCAAACACACTTAAAGCATGCAGAATCGACTCAGAATAGGAAAAGGAGACGTTTAGGTCAATTTTATGCATTCTGGCGTTCGTAGATACAAGAAAACTGTTAAAATTCTTCAGAAACGTCACTTTTGAAGTGTTTTCTTGTACTTTTAAGCCACTCAGATACCCTACGGGCTCGGAAAGTGCAACGAAACCATCAAATTTTAGCTAGAAACTGTATTTTTGTCGATTTTTATTGAATTTGAACTATATTTCAACGTTTTTTGATGGTTCTGAGCCACCAAACACACTTAAAGCATGCAGAATCGACTCAGAATAGGAAAAGGAGACGTTTAGGTCAATTTTATGCATTCTGGCGTTCGTAGATACAAGAAAACTGTTAAAATTCTTCAGAAACGTCACTTTTGAAGCGTTTTCTTGTACTTTTAAGCCACTCAGATACCCTACGGGCTCGGAAAGTGCAACGAAACCATCAAATTTTAGCTAGAAACTGTATTTTTGTCGATTTTTATTGAATTTGAACTATATTTCAACGTTTTTTGATGGTTCTGAGCCACCAAACACACTTAAAGCATGCAGAATCGACTCACAATAGGAAAAGGAGACGTTTAGGTCAATTTTATGCATTCTGGCGTTCGTAGATACAAGAAAACTGTTAAAATTCTTCAGAAACGTCACTTTTGAAGTGTTTTCTTGTACTTTTAAGCCACTCAGATACCCTATGGGCTCGGAAAGTGCAACGAAACCATCAAATTTTAGCTAGAAACTGTATTTTTGTCGATTTTTATTGAATTTGAACTATATTTCAACGTTTTTTGATGGTTCTGAGCCACCAAACACACTTAAAGCATGCAGAATCGACTCAGAATAGGAAAAGGAGACGTTTAGGTCAATTTTATGCATTCTGGCGTTCGTAGATACAAGAAAACTGTTAAAATTCTTCAGAAACGTCACTTTTGAAGTGTTTTCTTGTACTTTTAAGCCACTCAGATACCCTACGGGCTCGGAAAGTCCAACTAAACCATCAAATTTTAGCTAGAAACTGTATTTTTGTCGATTTTTATTGAATTTGAACTATATTTCAACGTTTTTTGATGGTTCTGAGCCACCAAACACACTTAAAGCATGCAGAATCGACTCAGAATAGGAAAAGGAGATGTTTAGGTCAATTTTATGCATTCTGGCGTTCGTAGATACAAGAAAACTGTTAAAATTCTTCAGAAACGTCACTTTTGAAGTGTTTTCTTGTACTTTTAAGCCACTCAGATACCCTACGGGCTCGGAAAGTGCAACGAAACCATAAAATTTTAGCTAGAAACTGTATTTTTGTCGATTTTTATTGAATTTGAACTATATTTCAACGTTTTTTGATGGTTCTGAGCCACCAAACACACTTAAAGCATGCAGAATCGACTCAGAATAGGAAAAGGAGACGTTTAGGTCAATTTTATGCATTCTGGCGTTCGTAGATACAAGAAAACTGTTAAAATTCTTCAGAAACGTCACTTTTGAAGTGTTTTCTTGTACTTTTAAGCCACTCAGATACCCTACGGGCTCGGAAAGTGCAACGAAACCATCAAATTTTAGCTAGAAACTGTATTTTTGTCGATTTTTATTGAATTTGAACTATATTTCAACGTTTTTTGATGGTTCTGAGCCACCAAACACACTTAAAGCATGCAGAATCGACTCAGAATAGGAAAAGGAGACGTTTAGGTCAATTTTATGCATTCTGGCGTTCGTAGATACAAGAAAACTGTTAAAATTCTTCAGAAACGTCACTTTTGAAGTGTTTTCTTGTACTTTTAAGCCACTCAGATACCCTACGGGCTCGGAAAGTGCAACGAAACCATCAAATTTTAGCTAGAAACTGTATTTTTGTCGATTTTTATTGAATTTGAACTATATTTCAACGTTTTTTGATGGTTCTGAGCCACCAAACACACTTAAAGCATGCAGAATCGACTCAGAATAGGAAAAGGAGACGTTTAGGTCAATTTTATGCATTCTGGCGTTCGTAGATACAAGAAAACTGTTAAAATTCTTCAGAAACGTCACTTTTGAAGTGTTTTCTTGTACTTTTAAGCCACTCAGATACCCTACGGGCTCGGAAAGTGCAACGAAACCATCAAATTTTAGCTAGAAACTGTATTTTTGTCGATTTTTATTGAATTTGAACTATATTACAACGTTTTTTGATGGTTCTGAGCCACCAAACACACTTAAAGCATGCAGAATCAACTCAGAATAGGAAAAGGAGACGTTTAGGTCAATTTTATGCATTCTGGCGTTCGTAGATACAAGAAAACTGTTAAAATTCTTCAGAAACGTCACTTTTGAAGTGTTTTCTTGTACTTTTAAGCCACTCAGATACCCAACGGGCTCGGAAAGTGCAACGAAACCATCAAATTTTAGCTAGAAACTGTATTTTTGTCGATTTTTATTGAATTTGAACTATATTACAACGTTTTTTGATGGTTCTGAGCCACCAAACACACTTAAAGCATGCAGAAACGACTCAGAATAGGAAAAGGAGACGTTTAGGTCAATTGTATGCATTCTGGCGTTCGTAGATACAAGAAAACTGTTAAAATTCTTCAGAAACGTCACTTTTGAAGTGTTTTCTTGTACTTTTAAGCCACTCAGATACCCTACGGGCTCGGAAAGTCCAACTAAACCATCAAATTTTAGCTAGAAACTGTATTTTTGTCGATTTTTATTGAATTTGAACTATATTTCAACGTTTTTTGATGGCTCTGAGCCACCAAACACACTTAAAGCATGCAGAATCGACTCAGAATAGGAAAAGGAGATGTTTAGGTCAATTTTATGCATTCTGGCGTTCGTAGATACAAGAAAACTGTTAAAATTCTTCAGAAACGTCACTTTTGAAGTGTTTTCTTGTACTTTTAAGCCACTCAGATACCCTACGGGCTCGGAAAGTGCAACGAAACCATAAAATTTTAGCTAGAAACTGTATTTTTGTCGATTTTTATTGAATTTGAACTATATTTCAACGTTTTTTGATGGTTCTGAGCCACCAAACACACTTAAAGCATGCAGAATCGACTCAGAATAGGAAAAGGAGACGTTTAGGTCAATTTTATGCATTCTGGCGTTCGTAGATACAAGAAAACTGTTAAAATTCTTCAGAAACGTCACTTTTGAAGTGTTTTCTTGTACTTTTAAGCCACTCAGATACCCTACGGGCTCGGAAAGTGCAACGAAACCATCAAATTTTAGCTAGAAACTGTATTTTTGTCGATTTTTATTGAATTTGAACTATATTTCAACGTTTTTTGATGGTTCTGAGCCACCAAACACACTTAAAGCATGCAGAATCGACTCAGAATAGGAAAAGGAGACGTTTAGGTCAATTTTATGCATTCTGGCGTTCGTAGATACAAGAAAACTGTTAAAATTCTTCAGAAACGTCACTTTTGAAGTGTTTTCTTGTACTTTTAAGCCACTCAGATACCCTACGGGCTCGGAAAGTGCAACGAAACCATCAAATTTTAGCTAGAAACTGTATTTTTGTCGATTTTTATTGAATTTGAACTATATTTCAACGTTTTTTGATGGTTCTGAGCCACCAAACACACTTAAAGCATGCAGAATCGACTCAGAATAGGAAAAGGAGACGTTTAGGTCAATTTTATGCATTCTGGCGTTCGTAGATACAAGAAAACTGTTAAAATTCTTCAGAAACGTCACTTTTGAAGTGTTTTCTTGTACTTTTAAGCCACTCAGATACCCAACGGGCTCGGAAAGTGCAACGAAACCATCAAATTTTAGCTAGAAACTGTATTTTTGTCGATTTTTATTGAATTTGAACTATATTTCAACGTTTTTTGATGGTTCTGAGCCACCAAACACACTTAAAGCATGCAGAATCGACTCAGAATAGGAAAAGGAGACGTTTAGGTCAATTTTATGCATTCTGGCGTTCGTAGATACAAGAAAACTGTTAAAATTCTTCAGAAACGTCACTTTTGAAGTGTTTTATTGTACTTTTAAGCCACTCAGATACCCTACGGGCTCGGAAAGTGCAACGAAACCATCAAATTTTAGCTAGAAACTGTATTTTTGTCGATTTTTATTGAATTTGAACTATATTTCAACGTTTTTTGATGGTTCTGAGCCACCAAACACACTTAAAGCATGCAGAATCGACTCAGAATAGGAAAAGGAGACGTTTAGGTCAATTTTATGCATTCTGGCGTTCGTAGATACAAGAAAACTGTTAAAATTCTTCAGAAACGTCACTTTTGAAGTGTTTTCTTGTACTTTTAAGCCACTCAGATACCCTACGGCTCGGAAAGTGCAACGAAACCATCAAATTTTAGCTAGAAACTGTATTTTTGTCGATTTTTATTGAATTTGAACTATATTTCAACGTTTTTTGATGGTTCTGAGCCACCAAACACACTTAAAGCATGCAGAATCGACTCAGAATAGGAAAAGGAGACGTTTAGGTCAATTTTATGCATTCTGGCGTTCGTAGATACAAGAAAACTGTTAAAATTCTTCAGAAACGTCACTTTTGAAGTGTTTTCTTGTACTTTTAAGCCACTCAGATACCCAACGGGCTCGGAAAGTGCAACGAAACCATCAAATTTTAGCTAGAAACTGTATTTTTGTCGATTTTTATTGAATTTGAACTATATTTCAACGTTTTTTGATGGTTCTGAGCCACCAAACACACTTAAAGCATGCAGAATCGACTCAGAATAGGAAAAGGAGACGTTTAGGTCAATTTTATGCATTCTGGCGTTCGTAGATACAAGAAAACTGTAAAAATTCTTCAGAAACGTCACTTTTGAAGTGTTTTCTTTTACTTTTAAGCCACTCAGATACCCTATGGGCTCGGAAAGTGCAACGAAACCATCAAATTTTAGCTAGAAACTGTATTTTTGTCGATTTTTATTGAATTTGAACTATATTTCAACGTTTTTTGATGGTTCTGAGCCACCAAACACACTTAAAGCATGCAGAATCGACTCAGAATAGGAAAAGGAGACGTTTAGGTCAATTTTATGCATTCTGGCGTTCGTAGATACAAGAAAACTGTTAAAATTCTTCAGAAACGTCACTTTTGAAGTGTTTTCTTGTACTTTTAAGCCACTCAGATACCCTACGGGCTCGGAAAGTGCAACGAAACCATCAAATTTTAGCTAGAAACTGTATTTTTGTCGATTTTTATTGAATTTGAACAATATTTCAACGTTTTTTGATGGTTCTGAGCCACCAAACACACTTAAAGCATGCAGAAACGACTCAGAATAGGAAAAGGAGACGTTTAGGTCAATTTTATGCATTCTGGCGTTCGTAGATACAAGAAAACTGTTAAAATTCTTCAGAAACGTCACTTTTGAAGTGTTTTCTTGTACTTTTAAGCCACTCAGATACCCTACGGGCTCGGAAAGTGCAACGAAACCATCAAATTTTAGCTAGAAACTGTATTTTGTCGATTTTTATTGAATTTGAACTATATTTCAACGTTTTTTGATGGTTCTGAGCCACCAAACACACTTAAAGCATGCAGAATCGACTCAGAATAGGAAAAGGAGACGTTTAGGTCAATTTTATGCATTCTGGCGTTCGTTGATACAAAAAAACTGTTAAAATTCTTCAGAAACGTCACTTTTGAAGTGTTTTCTTGTACTTTTAAGCCACTCAGATATCCTACGGGCTCGGAAAGTGCAACGAAACCATCAAATTTTAGCTAGAAACTGTATTTTTGTCGATTTTTATTGAATTTGAACTATATTTCAACGTTTTTTGATGGTTCTGAGCCACCAAACACACTTAAAGCATGCAGAATCGACTCAGAATAGGAAAAGGAGACGATTAGGTCAAATTTATGCATTCTGGCGTTCGTAGATACAAGAAAACTGTTAAAATTCTTCAGAAACGTCACTTTTGAAGTGTTTTCTTGTACTTTTAAGCCACTCAGATACCCTACGGGCTCGGAAAGTGCAACGAAACCATCAAATTTTAGCTAGAAACTGTATTTTTGTCGATTTTTATTGAATTTGAACTATATTTCAACGTTTTTTGATGGTTCTGAGCCACCAAACACACTTAAAGCATGCAGAATCGACTCAGAATAGGAAAAGGAGACGTTTAGGTCAATTTTATGCATTCTGGCGTTCGTAGATACAAGAAAACTGTTAAAATTCTTCAGAAACGTCACTTTTGAAGTGTTTTCTTGTACTTTTAAGCCACTCAGATACCCTATGGGCTCGGAAAGGCAACGAAACCATTAAATTTTAGCTAGAAACTGTGTTTTTGTCGATTTTTATTGAATTTGAACTATATTTCAACGTTTTCTGATGGTTCTGAGCCACCAAACACACTTAAAGCATGCAGAATCGACTCAGAATAGGAAAAGGAGACGTTTAGGTCAATTTTATGCATTCTGGCGTTCGTAGATACAAGAAAACTGTTAAAATTCTTCAGAAACGTCACTTTTGAAGTGTTTTCTTGTACTTTTAAGCCACTCAGATACCATACGGGCTCGGAAAGTGCAACGAAACCATCAAATTTTAGCTAGAAACTGTATTTTTGTCGATTTTTTATTGAATTTGAACTATATTTCAACGTTTTTTGATGGTTCTGAGCCACCAAACACACTTAAAGCATGCAGAATCGACTCAGAATAGGAAAAGGAGACGTTTAGGTCAATTTTATGCATTCTGGCGTTCGTAGATACAAGAAAACTGTTAAAATTCTTCAGAAACGTCACTTTTGAAGTGTTTTCTTGTACTTTTAAGCCACTCAGATACCCTACGGGCTCGGAAAGTGCAACGAAACCATCAAATTTTAGCTAGAAACTGTATTTTTGTCGATTTTTATTGAATTTGAACTATATTTCAACGTTTTTTGATGGTTCTGAGCCACCAAACACACTTAAAGCATGCAGAATCGACTCAGAATAGGAAAAGGAGACGTTTAGGTCAATTTTATGCATTCTGGCGTTCGTAGATACAAGAAAACTGTTAAAATTCTTCAGAAACGTCACTTTTGAAGTGTTTTCTTGTACTTTTAAGCCACTCAGATACCCTACGGGCTCGGAAAGTGCAACGAAACCATCAAATTTTAGCTAGAAACTGTATTTTTGTCGATTTTTATTGAATTTGAACTATATTTCAACGTTTTTTGATGGTTCTGAGCCACCAAACACACTTAAAGCATGCAGAATCGACTCAGAATAGGAAAAGGAGACGTTTAGGTCAATTTTATGCATTCTGGCGTTCGTAGATACAAGAAAACTGTTAAAATTCTTCAGAAACGTCACTTTTGAAGTGTTTTCTTGTACTTTTAAGCCACTCAGATACCCTACGGGCTCGGAAAGTGCAACGAAACCATCAAATTTTAGCTAGAAACTGTATTTTTGTCGATTTTTATTGAATTTGAACTATATTTCAACGTTTTTTGATGGTTCTGAGCCACCAAACACACTTAAAGCATGCAGAATCGACTCAGAATAGGAAAAGGAGACGTTTAGGTCAATTTTATGCATTCTGGCGTTCGTAGATACAAGAAAACTGTTAAAATTCTTCAGAAACGTCACTTTTGAAGTGTTTTCTTGTACTTTTAAGCCACTCAGATACCTTACGGGCTCGGAAAGTGCAACGAAACCATAAAATTTTGGCTAGAAACTGTATTTTTGTCGATATTTATTGAATTTCAACTATATTTCAACGTTTTTTGATGGTTCTGAGCCACCAAACACACTTAAAGCATGCAGAATCGACTCAGAATAGGAAAAGGAGACGTTTAGGTCAATTTTATGCATTCTGGCGTTCGTAGATACAAGAAAACTGTTAAAATTCTTCAGAAACGTCACTTTTGAAGTGTTTTCTTGTACTTTTAAGCCACTCAGATACCCTACGGGCTCGGAAAGTGCAACGAAACCATCAAATTTTAGCTAGAAACTGTATTTTTGTCGATTTTTATTGAATTTGAACTATATTTCAACGTTTTTTGATGGTTCTGAGCCACCAAACACACTTAAAGCATGCAGAATCGACTCAGAATAGGAAAGGAGACGTTTAGGTCAATTTTATGCATTCTGGCGTTCGTAGATACAAGAAAACTGTTAAAATTCTTCAGAAACGTCACTTTTGAAGTGTTTTCTTGTACTTTTAAGCCACTCAGATACCCTACGGGCTCGGAAAGTGCAACGAAACCATCAAATTTTAGCTAGAAACTGTATTTTTGTCGATTTTTATTGAATTTGAACTATATTTCAACGTTTTTTGATGGTTCTGAGCCACCAAACACACTTAACCCTCGGATGCCCAAGCCTGGGTCAAATTTGACCCACGAACCACTTTTTTGCGATTCTTTTCTTCAATCTCTTAAATTTTTTCTCCTGGATTTTATTTTTTGCCTGTTTTGGTATTGTCAACAATATGTGAATATTTTCCGCCACTTGATTTTAGTTATATGATAGTTATCACATATTTGTTGCAGTGGGTCAATTTTGACCGACTTTGGGTCTTCAACTTATAGATGTTTTAACAAGCTGTTAAATGAGTAGGCATGTAATAGATAAACAAAAAGATGGCCTTTTGTTTAGTTTATGAATTTCCTAATCCTTGCGGCCATTAATGCATACATTATATATATAAAATGTAAAACTCAGTTTACAGACCAAGTGTTTCTTGAAGAAAGCGATAATTTCTCAAAGAACTCGGTCTTCAGCTAGTGCAGCCTCCCATTCAGAGACGGGTGGATAATGAATTTAATTGTGTTCCTTAAGGCTTATAAATGGTAATTGGCACTGTAGTTGATACCAAAATAGTTAAAAGGATAGGGAATCCAGAAACGAAAAAAGAGAAAAATGTGGGCTTTATGTCCGTAATGTTAACAAATATTCTGACAAATGCCGACAATGCGGCATTTTTTGTTGCAAGACACAAGTAACAATTGATGTGTTAAAAATCTACCAAAACTGTACACAATAAAACTATCGAATTTTAAGGGTTTAATTGGTGTGTTGTCTTAAATCCTAACTGTTGTTTTTTATAAACAAATACTTCTTTTATTGATATTAATGACAAAAACTTTTGTTTTGTGACCTTTCTTTCATTAATACACAATAAATAGGCAATTGGAACTTGAAATAATAAAATCTAAAGCAAAATTAGGGTGGGTCAAATTTGACCCAGCTTGGGTGTCTATGTAAAAAAAAATAGCTTGGGCATCCGAGGGTTAAAGCATGCAGAATCGACTCAGAATAGGAAAAGGAGACGTTTAGGTCAATTTTATGCATTCTGGCGTTCGTAGATACAAGAAAACTCTTAAAATTCTTCAGAAACGTCACTTTTGAAGTGTTTTCTTGTACTTTTAAGCCACTCAGATACCCTACGGGCTCGGAAAGTGCAACGAAACCATCAAATTTTAGCTAGAAACTGTATTTTTGTCGATTTTTATTGAATTTGAACTATATTTCAACGTTTTTTGATGGTTCTGAGCCACCAAACACACTTAAAGCATGCAGAATCGACTCAGAATAGGAAAAGGAGACGTTTAGGTCAATTTTATGCATTCTGGCGTTCGTAGATACAAGAAAACTGTTAAAATTCTTCAGAAACGTCACTTTTGAAGTGTTTTCTTGTACTTTTAAGCCACTCAGATACCCAACGGGCTCGGAAAGTGCAAAGAAACCATCAAATTTTAGCTAGAAACTGTATTTTTGTCGATTTTTATTGAATTTGAACTATATTTCAACGTTTTTTGATGGTTCTGAGCCACCAAACACACTTAAAGCATGCAGAATCGACTCAGAATAGGAAAAGGAGACGTTTAGGTCAATTTTATGCATTCTGGCGTTCGTAGATACAAGAAAACTGTTAAAATTCTTCAGAAACGTCACTTTTGAAGTGTTTTCTTGTACTTTTAAGCCACTCAGATACCCTACGGGCTCGGAAAGTGCAACGAAACCATCAAATTTTAGCTAGAAACTGTATTTTTGTCGATTTTTATTGAATTTGAACTATATTTCAACGTTTTTTGATGGTTCTGAGCCACCAAACACACTTAAAGCATGCAGAATCGACTCAGAATAGGAAAAGGAGACGTTTAGGTCAATTTTATGCATTCTGGCGTTCGTAGATACAAGAAAACTGTTAAAATTCTTCAGAAACGTCACTTTTGAAGTGTTTTCTTGTACTTTTAAGCCACTCAGATACCCTACGGGCTCGGAAAGTGCAACGAAACCATCAAATTTTAGCTAGAAACTGAATTTTTGTCGATTTTTATTGAATTTGAACTATATTTCAACGTTTTTTGATGGTTCTGAGCCACCAAACACACTTAAAGCATGCAGAATCGACTCAGAATAGGAAAAGGAGACGTTTAGGTCAATTTTATGCATTCTGTCGTTCGTAGATACAAGAAAACTGTTAAAATTCTTCAGAAACGTCACTTTTGAAGTGTTTTCTTGTACTTTTAAGCCACTCAGATACCCTACGGCTCGGAAAGTGCAACGAAACCATCAAATTTTAGCTAGAAACTGTATTTTTGTCGATTTTTATTGAATTTGAACTATATTTCAACGTTTTTTGATGGTTCTGAGCCACCAAACACACTTAAAGCATGCAGAATCGACTCAGAATAGGAAAAGGAGACGTTTAGGTCAATTTTATGCATTCTGGCGTTCGTAGATACAAGAAAACTGTTAAAATTCTTCAGAAACGTCACTTTTGAAGTGTTTTCTTGTACTTTTAAGCCACTCAGATACCCTACGGGCTCGGAAAGTGCAACGAAACCATCAAATTTTAGCTAGAAACTGTATTTTTGTCGATTTTTATTGAATTTGAACTATATTTCAACGTTTTTTGATGGTTCTGAGCCACCAAACACACTTAAAGCATGCAGAATCGACTCAGAATAGGAAAAGGAGACGTTTAGGTCAATTTTATGCATTCTGGCGTTCGTAGATACAAGAAAACTGTTAAAATTCTTCAGAAACGTCACTTTTGAAGTGTTTTCTTGTACTTTTAAGCCACTCAGATACCCAACGGGCTCGGAAAGTGCAAAGAAACCATCAAATTTTAGCTAGAAACTGTATTTTTGTCGATTTTTATTGAATTTGAACTATATTTCAACATTTTTTGATGGTTCTGAGCCACCAAACACACTTAAAGCATGCAGAATCGACTCAGAATAGGAAAAGGAGACGTTTAGGTCAATTTTATGCATTCTGGCGTTCGTAGATACAAGAAAACTGTTAAAATTCTTCAGAAACGTCACTTTTGAAGTGTTTTCTTGTACTTTTAAGCCACTCAGATACCCTACGGGCTCGGAAAGTGCAACGAAACCATCAAATTTTAGCTAGAAACTGTATTTTTGTCGATTTTTATTGAATTTGAACTATATTTCAACGTTTTTTGATGGTTCTGAGCCACCAAACACACTTAAAGCATGCAGAATCGACTCAGAATAGGAAAAGGAGACGTTTAGGTCAATTTTATGCATTCTGGCGTTCGTAGATACAAGAAAACTGTTAAAATTCTTCAGAAACGTCACTTTTGAAGTGTTTTCTATTACTTGTAAGCCACTCAGATACCCTACGGGCTCGGAAAGTGCAACGAAACCATCAAATTTTAGCTAGAAACTGAATTTTTGTCGATTTTTATTGAATTTGAACTATATTTCAACGTTTTTTGATGGTTCTGAGCCACCAAACACACTTAAAGCATGCAGAATCGACTCAGAATAGGAAAAGGAGACGTTTAGGTCAATTTTATGCATTCTGTCGTTCGTAGATACAAGAAAACTGTTAAAATTCTTCAGAAACGTCACTTTTGAAGTGTTTTCTTGTACTTTTAAGCCACTCAGATACCCTACGGCTCGGAAAGTGCAACGAAACCATCAAATTTTAGCTAGAAACTGTATTTTTGTCGATTTTTATTGAATTTGAACTATATTTCAACGTTTTTTGATGGTTCTGAGCCACCAAACACACTTAAAGCATGCAGAATCGACTCAGAATAGGAAAAGGAGACGTTTAGGTCAATTTTATGCATTCTGGCGTTCGTAGATACAAGAAAACTGTTAAAATTCTTCAGAAACGTCACTTTTGAAGTGTTTTCTTGTACTTTTAAGCCACTCAGATACCCTACGGGCTCGGAAAGTGCAATGAAACCATCAAATTTTAGCTAGAAACTGTATTTTTGTCGATTTTTATTGAATTTGAACTATATTTCAACGTTTTTTGATGGTTCTGAGCCACCAAACACACTTAAAGCATGCAGAATCGACTCAGAATAGGAAAAGGAGACGTTTAGGTCAATTTTATGCATTCTGGCGTTCGTAGATACAAGAAAACTGTTAAAATTCTTCAGAAACGTCACTTTTGAAGTGTTTTCTTGTACTTTTAAGCCACTCAGATACCCTACAGGCTCGGAAAGTGCAACGAAACCATCAAATTTTAGCTAGAAACTGTATTTTTGTCGATTTTTATTGAATTTGAACTATATTTCAACGTTTTTTGATGGTTCTGAGCCACCAAACACACTTAAAGCATGCAGAATCGACTCAGAATAGGAAAAGGAGACGTTTAGGTCAATTTTATGCATTCTGGCGTTCGTAGATACAAGAAAACTGTTAAAATTCTTCAGAAACGTCACTTTTGAAGTGTTTTCTTGTACTTTTAAGCCACTCAGATACCTTACGGGCTCGGAAAGTGCAACGAAACCATAAAATTTTGGCTAGAAACTGTATTTTTGTCGATTTTTATTGAATTTGAACTATATTTCAACGTTTTTTGATGGTTCTGAGCCACCAAACACACTTAAAGCATGCAGAATCGACTCAGAATAGGAAAAGGAGACGTTTAGGTCAATTTTATGCATTCTGGCGTTCGTAGATACAAGAAAACTGTTAAAATTCTTCAGAAACGTCACTTTTGAAGTGTTTTCTTGTACTTTTAAGCCACTCAGATACCCTACGGGCTCGGAAAGTGCAACGAAACCATCAAATTTTAGCTAGAAACTGTATTTTTGTCGATTTTTATTGAATTTGAACTATATTTCAACGTTTTTTGATGGTTCTGAGCCACCAAACACACTTAAAGCATGCAGAATCGACTCAGAATAGGAAAAGGAGACGTTTAGGTCAATTTTATGCATTCTGGCGTTCGTAGATACAAGAAAACTGTTAAAATTCTTCAGAAACGTCACTTTTGAAGTGTTTTCTTGTACCTTTAAGCCACTCAGATACCCTACGGGCTCGGAAAGTGCAACGAAACCATCAAATTTTAGCTAGAAACTGTATTTTTGTCGATTTTTATTGAATTTGAACTATATTTCAACGTTTTTTGATGGTTCTGAGCCACCAAACACACTTAAAGCATGCAGAATCGACTCAGAATAGGAAAAGGCGACGTTTAGGTCAATTTTATGCATTCTGGCGTTCGTAGATACAAGAAAACTGTTAAAATTCTTCAGAAACGTCACTTTTGAAGTGTTTTCTTGTACTTTTAAGCCACTCAGATACCCTACGGGCTCGGAAAGTGCAACGAAACCATCAAATTTTAGCTAGAAACTGTATTTTTGTCGATTTTTATTGAATTTGAACTATATTTCAACGTTTTTTGATGGTTCTGAGCCACCAAACACACTTAAAGCATGCAGAATCGACTCAGAATAGGAAAAGGAGACGTTTAGGTCAATTTTATGCATTCTGGCGTTCGTAGATACAAGAAAACTGTTAAAATTCTTCAGAAACGTCACTTTTGAAGTGTTTTCTTGTACTTTTAAGCCACTCAGATACCCAACGGGCTCGGAAAGTGCAACGAAACCATCAAATTTTAGCTAGAAACTGTATTTTTGTCGATTTTTATTGAATTTGAACTATATTTCAACGTTTTTTGATGGTTCTGAGCCACCAAACACACTTAAAGCATGCAGAATCGACTCAGAATAGGAAAAGGAGACGTTTAGGTCAATTTTATGCATTCTGGCGTTCGTAGATACAAGAAAACTGTTAAAATTCTTCAGAAACGTCACTTTTGAAGTGTTTTCTTGTACTTTTAAGCCACTCAGATACCCTACGGGCTCGGAAAGTACAACGAAACCATCAAATTTTAGCTAGAAACTGTATTTTTGTCGATTTTTATTGAATTTGAACTATATTTCAACATTTTTTGATGGTTCTGAGCCACCAAACACACTTAAAGCATGCAGAATCGACTCAGAATAGGAAAAGGAGACGTTTAGGTCAATTTTATGCATTCTGGCGTTCGTAGATACAAGAAAACTGTTAAAATTCTTCAGAAACGTCACTTTTGAAGTGTTTTCTTGTACTTTTAAGCCACTCAGATACCCTACGGGCTCGGAAAGTACAACGAAACCATCAAATTTTAGCTAGAAACTGTATTTTTGTCGATTTTTATTGAATTTGAACTATATTTCAACGTTTTTTGATGGTTCTGAGCCACCAAACACACTTAAAGCATGCAGAATCGACTCAGAATAGGAAAAGGAGACGTTTAGGTCAATTTTATGCATTCTGGCGTTCGTAGATACAAGAAAACTGTTAAAATTCTTCAGAAACGTCACTTTTGAAGTGTTTTCTTGTACTTTTAAGCCACTCAGATACCCTACGGGCTCGGAAAGTGCAACGAAACCATCAAATTTTAGCTAGAAACTGTATTTTTGTCGATTTTTATTGAATTTGAACTATATTTCAACGTTTTTTGATGGTTCTGAGCCACCAAACACACTTAAAGCATGCAGAATCGACTCAGAATAGGAAAAGGAGACGTTTAGGTCAATTTTATGCATTCTGGCGTTCGTAGATACAAGAAAACTGTTAAAATTCTTCAGAAACGTCACTTTTGAAGTGTTTTCTTGTACTTTTAAGCCACTCAGATACCCTACGGGCTCGGAAAGTGCAACGAAACCATCAAATTTTAGCTAGAAACTGTATTTTTGTCGATTTTTATTGAATTTGAACTATATTTCAACGTTTTTTGATGGTTCTGAGCCACCAAACACACTTAAAGCATGCAGAATCGACTCAGAATAGGAAAAGGAGACGTTTAGGTCAATTTTATGCATTCTGGCGTTCGTAGATACAAGAAAACTGTTAAAATTCTTCAGAAACGTCACTTTTGAAGTGTTTTCTTGTACTTTTAAGCCACTCAGATACCCAACGGGCTCGGAAAGTGCAACGAAACCATCAAATTTTAGCTAGAAACTGTATTTTTGTCGATTTTTATTGAATTTGAACTATATTTCAACGTTTTTTGATGGTTCTGAGCCACCAAACACACTTAAAGCATGCAGAATCGACTCAGAATAGGAAAAGGAGACGTTTAGGTCAATTTTATGCATTCTGGCGTTCGTAGATACAAGAAAACTGTAAAAATTCTTCAGAAACGTCACTTTTGAAGTGTTTTCTTTTACTTTTAAGCCACTCAGATACCCTATGGGCTCGGAAAGTGCAACGAAACCATCAAATTTTAGCTAGAAACTGTATTTTTGTCGATTTTTATTGAATTTGAACTATATTTCAACGTTTTTTGATGGTTCTGAGCCACCAAACACACTTAAAGCATGCAGAATCGACTCAGAATAGGAAAAGGAGACGTTTAGGTCAATTTTATGCATTCTGGCGTTCGTAGATACAAGAAAACTGTTAAAATTCTTCAGAAACGTCACTTTTGAAGTGTTTTCTTGTACTTTTAAGCCACTCAGATACCCTACGGGCTCGGAAAGTGCAACGAAACCATCAAATTTTAGCTAGAAACTGTATTTTTGTCGATTTTTATTGAATTTGAACAATATTTCAACGTTTTTTGATGGTTCTGAGCCACCAAACACACTTAAAGCATGCAGAAACGACTCAGAATAGGAAAAGGAGACGTTTAGGTCAATTTTATGCATTCTGGCGTTCGTAGATACAAGAAAACTGTTAAAATTCTTCAGAAACGTCACTTTTGAAGTGTTTTCTTGTACTTTTAAGCCACTCAGATACCCTACGGGCTCGGAAAGTGCAACGAAACCATCAAATTTTAGCTAGAAACTGTATTTTTGTCGATTTTTATTGAATTTGAACTATATTTCAACGTTTTTTGATGGTTCTGAGCCACCAAACACACTTAAAGCATGCAGAATCGACTCAGAATAGGAAAAGGAGACGTTTAGGTCAATTTTATGCATTCTGGCGTTCGTTGATACAAAAAAACTGTTAAAATTCTTCAGAAACGTCACTTTTGAAGTGTTTTCTTGTACTTTTAAGCCACTCAGATATCCTACGGGCTCGGAAAGTGCAACGAAACCATCAAATTTTAGCTAGAAACTGTATTTTTGTCGATTTTTATTGAATTTGAACTATATTTCAACGTTTTTTGATGGTTCTGAGCCACCAAACACACTTAAAGCATGCAGAATCGACTCAGAATAGGAAAAGGAGACGATTAGGTCAAATTTATGCATTCTGGCGTTCGTAGATACAAGAAAACTGTTAAAATTCTTCAGAAACGTCACTTTTGAAGTGTTTTCTTGTACTTTTAAGCCACTCAGATACCCTACGGGCTCGGAAAGTGCAACGAAACCATCAAATTTTAGCTAGAAACTGTATTTTTGTCGATTTTTATTGAATTTGAACTATATTTCAACGTTTTTTGATGGTTCTGAGCCACCAAACACACTTAAAGCATGCAGAATCGACTCAGAATAGGAAAAGGAGACGTTTAGGTCAATTTTATGCATTCTGGCGTTCGTAGATACAAGAAAACTGTTAAAATTCTTCAGAAACGTCACTTTTGAAGTGTTTTCTTGTACTTTTAAGCCACTCAGATACCCTATGGGCTCGGAAAGTGCAACGAAACCATTAAATTTTAGCTAGAAACTGTGTTTTTGTCGATTTTTATTGAATTTGAACTATATTTCAACGTTTTCTGATGGTTCTGAGCCACCAAACACACTTAAAGCATGCAGAATCGACTCAGAATAGGAAAAGGAGACGTTTAGGTCAATTTTATGCATTCTGGCGTTCGTAGATACAAGAAAACTGTTAAAATTCTTCAGAAACGTCACTTTTGAAGTGTTTTCTTGTACTTTTAAGCCACTCAGATACCATACGGGCTCGGAAAGTGCAACGAAACCATCAAATTTTAGCTAGAAACTGTATTTTTGTCGATTTTTATTGAATTTGAACTATATTTCAACGTTTTTTGATGGTTCTGAGCCACCAAACACACTTAAAGCATGCAGAATCGACTCAGAATAGGAAAAGGAGACGTTTAGGTCAATTTTATGCATTCTGGCGTTCGTAGATACAAGAAAACTGTTAAAATTCTTCAGAAACGTCACTTTTGAAGTGTTTTCTTGTACTTTTAAGCCACTCAGATACCCTACGGGCTCGGAAAGTGCAACGAAACCATCAAATTTTAGCTAGAAACTGTATTTTTGTCGATTTTTATTGAATTTGAACTATATTTCAACGTTTTTTGATGGTTCTGAGCCACCAAACACACTTAAAGCATGCAGAATCGACTCAGAATAGGAAAAGGAGACGTTTAGGTCAATTTTATGCATTCTGGCGTTCGTAGATACAAGAAAACTGTTAAAATTCTTCAGAAACGTCACTTTTGAAGTGTTTTCTTGTACTTTTAAGCCACTCAGATACCCTACGGGCTCGGAAAGTGCAACGAAACCATCAAATTTTAGCTAGAAACTGTATTTTTGTCGATTTTTATTGAATTTGAACTATATTTCAACGTTTTTTGATGGTTCTGAGCCACCAAACACACTTAAAGCATGCAGAATCGACTCAGAATAGGAAAAGGAGACGTTTAGGTCAATTTTATGCATTCTGGCGTTCGTAGATACAAGAAAACTGTTAAAATTCTTCAGAAACGTCACTTTTGAAGTGTTTTCTTGTACTTTTAAGCCACTCAGATACCCTACGGGCTCGGAAAGTGCAACGAAACCATCAAATTTTAGCTAGAAACTGTATTTTTGTCGATTTTTATTGAATTTGAACTATATTTCAACGTTTTTTGATGGTTCTGAGCCACCAAACACACTTAAAGCATGCAGAATCGACTCAGAATAGGAAAAGGAGACGTTTAGGTCAATTTTATGCATTCTGGCGTTCGTAGATACAAGAAAACTGTTAAAATTCTTCAGAAACGTCACTTTTGAAGTGTTTTCTTGTACTTTTAAGCCACTCAGATACCTTACGGGCTCGGAAAGTGCAACGAAACCATAAAATTTTGGCTAGAAACTGTATTTTTGTCGATATTTATTGAATTTCAACTATATTTCAACGTTTTTTGATGGTTCTGAGCCACCAAACACACTTAAAGCATGCAGAATCGACTCAGAATAGGAAAAGGAGACGTTTAGGTCAATTTTATGCATTCTGGCGTTCGTAGATACAAGAAAACTGTTAAAATTCTTCAGAAACGTCACTTTTGAAGTGTTTTCTTGTACTTTTAAGCCACTCAGATACCCTACGGGCTCGGAAAGTGCAACGAAACCATCAAATTTTAGCTAGAAACTGTATTTTTGTCGATTTTTATTGAATTTGAACTATATTTCAACGTTTTTTGATGGTTCTGAGCCACCAAACACACTTAAAGCATGCAGAATCGACTCAGAATAGGAAAGGAGACGTTTAGGTCAATTTTATGCATTCTGGCGTTCGTAGATACAAGAAAACTGTTAAAATTCTTCAGAAACGTCACTTTTGAAGTGTTTTCTTGTACTTTTAAGCCACTCAGATACCCTACGGGCTCGGAAAGTGCAACGAAACCATCAAATTTTAGCTAGAAACTGTATTTTTGTCGATTTTTATTGAATTTGAACTATATTTCAACGTTTTTTGATGGTTCTGAGCCACCAAACACACTTAACCCTCGGATGCCCAAGCCTGGGTCAAATTTGACCCACGAACCACTTTTTTGCGATTCTTTTCTTCAATCTCTTAAATTTTTTCTCCTGGATTTTATTTTTTGCCTGTTTTGGTATTGTCAACAATATGTGAATATTTTCCGCCACTTGATTTTAGTTATATGATAGTTATCACATATTTGTTGCAGTGGGTCAATTTTGACCGACTTTGGGTCTTCAACTTATAGATGTTTTAACAAGCTGTTAAATGAGTAGGCATGTAATAGATAAACAAAAAGATGGCCTTTTGTTTAGTTTATGAATTTCCTAATCCTTGCGGCCATTAATGCATACATTATATATATAAAATGTAAAACTCAGTTTACAGACCAAGTGTTTCTTGAAGAAAGCGATAATTTCTCAAAGAACTCGGTCTTCAGCTAGTGCAGCCTCCCATTCAGAGACGGGTGGATAATGAATTTAATTGTGTTCCTTAAGGCTTATAAATGGTAATTGGCACTGTAGTTGATACCAAAATAGTTAAAAGGATAGGGAATCCAGAAACGAAAAAAGAGAAAAATGTGGGCTTTATGTCCGTAATGTTAACAAATATTCTGACAAATGCCGACAATGC
>NW_026972567.1:0-52461 GCF_036711695.1 Zophobas morio
ATTTTTATTGAATTTGAACTATATTTCAACGTTTTTTGATGGTTCTGAGCCACCAAACACACTTAAAGCATGCAGAATCGACTCAGAATAGGAAAAGGAGACGTTTAGGTCAATTTTATGCATTCTGGCGTTCGTAGATACAAGAAAACTGTTAAAATTCTTCAGAAACGTCACTTTTGAAGTGTTTTCTTGTACTTTTAAGCCAATCAGATACCCTACGGGCTCGGAAAGTGCAACGAAACCATCAAATTTAGCTAGAAACTGTATTTTTGTAAAAGATTTTTATTGAATTTGAACTATATTTCAACGTTTTTTGATGGTTCTGAGCCACCAAACACACTTAAAGCATGCAGAATCGACTCAGAATAGGAAAAGGAGACGTTTAGGTCAATTTTATGCATTCTGGCGTTCGTAGATACAAGAAAACTGTTAAAATTCTTCAGAAACGTCACTTTTGAAGTGTTTTCTTGTACTTTTAAGCCAATCAGATACCCTACGGGCTCGGAAAGTGCAACGAAACCATCAAATTTTAGCTAGAAACTGTATTTTTGTCGATTTTTATTGAATTTGAACTATATTTCAACGTTTTTTGATGGTTCTGAGCCACCAAACACACTTAAAGCATGCAGAATCGACTCAGAATAGGAAAAGGAGACGTTTAGGTCAATTTTATGCATTCTGGCGTTCGTAGATACAAGAAAACTGTTAAAATTCTTCAGAAACGTCACTTTTGAAGTGTTTTCTTGTACTTTTAAGCCAATCAGATACCCTACGGGCTCGGAAAGTGCAACGAAACCATCAAATTTTAGCTAGAAACTGTATTTTTGTCGATTTTTATTGAATTTGAACAATATTTCAACGTTTTTTGATGGTTCTGAGCCACCAAACACACTTAAAGCATGCAGAATCGACTCAGAATAGGAAAAGGATACGTTTAGGTCAATTTTATGCATTCTGGCGTTCGTAGATACAAGAAAACTGTTAAAATTCTTCAGAAACGTCACTTCTGAAGTGTTTTCTTGTACTTTTAAGCCAATCAGATACCCTACGGGCTCGGAAAGTGCAACGAAACCATCAAATTTTAGCTAGAAACTGTATCTTTGTCGATTTTTATTGAATTTGAACTATATTTCAACGTTTTTTGATGGTTCTGAGCCACCAAACACACTTAAAGCATGCAGAATCGACTCAGAATAGGAAAAGGAGACGTTTAGGTCAATTTTATGCATTCTGGCGTTCGTAGATACAAGAAAACTGTTAAAATTCTTCAGAAACGTCACTTTTGAAGTGTTTTCTTGTACTTTTAAGCCAATCAGATACCCGACGGGCTCGGAAAGTGCAACGAAACCATCAAATTTTAGCTAGAAACTGTATTTTTGTCGATTTTTATTGAATTTGAACTATATTTCAACGTTTTTTGATGGTTCTGAGCCACCAAACACACTTAAAGCATGCAGAATCGACTCAGAATAGGAAAAGGAGACGTTTAGGTCAATTTTATGCATTCTGGCGTTCGTAGAAACAAGAAAACTGTTAAAACTCTTCAGAAACGTCACTTTTGAAGTGTTTTCTTGTACTTTTAAGCCAATCAGATACCCAACGGGCTCGGAAAGTGCAACGAAACCATCAAATTTTAGCTAGAAACTGTATTTTTGTCGATTTTTATTGAATTTGAACTATATTTCAACGTTTTTTGATGGTTCTGAGCCACCAAACACACTTAAAGCATGCAGAATCGACTCAGAATAGGAAAAGGAGACGTTTAGGTCAATTTTATGCATTCTGGCGTTCGTAGATACAAGAAAACTGTTAAAATTCTTCAGAAACGTCACTTTTGAAGTGTTTTCTTGTACTTTTAAGCCAATCAGATACCCTACGGGCTCGGAAAGTGCAACGAAACCATCAAATTTTAGCTAGAAACTGTATTTTTGTCGATTTTTATTGAATTTGAACTATATTTCAACGTTTTTTGATGGTTCTGAGCCACCAAACACACTTAAAGCATGCAGAATCGACTCAGAATAGGAAAAGGAGACGTTTAGGTCAATTTTATGCATTCTGGCGTTCGTAGATACAAGAAAACTGTTAAAATTCTTCAGAAACGTCACTTTTGAAGTGTTTTCTTGTACTTTTAAGCCAATCAGATACCCTACGGGCTCGGAAAGTGCAACGAAACCATCAAATTTTAGCTAGAAACTGTATTTTTGTAGATTTTTATTGAATTTGAACTATATTTCAACGTTTTTTGATGGTTCTGAGCCACCAAACACACTTAAAGCATGCAGAATCGACTCAGAATAGGAAAAGGAGACGTTTAGGTCAATTTTATGCATTCTGGCGTTCGTAGATACAAGAAAACTGTTAAAATTCTTCAGAAACGTCACTTTTGAAGTGTTTTCTTGTACTTTTAAGCCAATCAGATACCCTACGGGCTCGGAAAGTGCAACGAAACCATTAAATTTTAGCTAGAAACTGTATTTTTGTCGATTTTTATTGAATTTGAACTATATTTCAACGTTTTTTGATGGTTCTGAGCCACCAAACACATTTAAAGCATGCAGAATCGACTCAGAATAGAAAAAGGAGACGTTTAGGTCAATTTTATGCATTCTGGCGTTCGTAGATACAAGAAAACTGTTAAAATTCTTCAGAAACGTCACTTTTGAAGTGTTTTCTTGTACTTTTAAGCCAATCAGATACCCTACGGGCTCGGAAAGTGCAACGAAACCATCAAATTTTAGCTAGAAACTGTATTTTTGTCGATTTTTATTGAATTTGAACTATATTTCAACGTTTTTTGATGGTTCTGAGCCACCAAACACACTTAAAGCATGCAGAATCGACTCAGAATAGGAAAAGGAGACGTTTAGGTCAATTTTATGCATTCTGGCGTTCGTAGATACAAGAAAACTGTTAAAATTCTTCAGAAACGTCACTTTTGAAGTGTTTTCTTGTACTTTTAAGCCAATCAGATACCCTACGGGCTCGGAAAGTGCAACGAAACCATCAAATTTTAGCTAGAAACTGTATTTTTGTCGATTTTTATTGAATTTGAACTATATTTCAACGTTTTTTGATGGTTCTGAGCCACCAAACACACTTAAAGCATGCAGAATCGACTCAGAATAGGAAAAGGAGACGTTTAGGTCAATTTTATGCATTCTGGCGTTCGTAGATACAAGAAAACTGTTAAAATTCTTCAGAAACGTCACTTTTGAAGTGTTTTCTTGTACTTTTAAGCCAATCAGATACCCTACGGGCTCGGAAAGTGCAACGAAACCATCAAATTTTAGCTAGAAACTGTATTTTTGTCGATTTTTATTGAATTTGAACAATATTTCAACGTTTTTTGATGGTTCTGAGCCACCAAACACACTTAAAGCATGCAGAATCGACTCAGAATAGGAAAAGGAAACGTTTAGGTCAATTTTATGCATTCTGGCGTTCGTAGATACAAGAAAACTGTTAAAATTCTTCAGAAACGTCACTTTTGAAGTGTTTTCTTGTACTTTTAAGCCAATCAGATACCCTACGGGCTCGGAAAGTGCAACGAAACCATCAAATTTTAGCTAGAAACTGTATTTTTGTCGATTTTTATTGAATTTGAACTATATTTCAACGTTTTTTGATGGTTCTGAGCCACCAAACACACTTAAAGCATGCAGAATCGACTCAGAATAGGAAAAGGAGACGTTTAGGTCAATTTTATGCATTCTGGCGTTCGTAGATACAAGAAAACTGTTAAAATTCTTCAGAAACGTCACTTTTGAAGTGTTTTCTTGTACTTTTAAGCCAATCAGATACCCTACGGGCTCGGAAAGTGCAACGAAACCATCAAATTTTAGCTAGAAACTGTATTTTTGTCGATTTTTATTGAATTTAAACTATATTTCAACGTTTTTTGATGGTTCTGAGCCACCAAACACACTTAAAGCATGCAGAATCGACTCAGAATAGGAAAAGGAGACGTTTAGGTCAATTTTATGCATTCTGGCGTTCGTAGATACAAGAAAACTGTTAAAATTCTTCAGAAACGTCACTTTTGAAGTGTTTTCTTGTACTTTTAAGCCAATCAGATACCCTACGGGCTCGGAAAGTGCAACGACACCATCAAATTTTAGCTAGAAACTGTATTTTTGTCGATTTTTATTGAATTTGAACAATATTTCAACGTTTTTTGATGGTTCTGAGCCACCAAACACACTTAAAGCATGCAGAATCGACTCAGAATAGGAAAAGGAGACGTTTAGGTCAATTTTATGCATTCTGGCGTTCGTAGATACAAGAAAACTGTTAAAATTCTTCAGAAACGTCACTTTTGAAGTGTTTTCTTGTACTTTTAAGCCAATCAGATACCCTACGGGCTCGGAAAGTGCAACGAAACCATCAAATTTTAGCTAGAAACTGTATTTTTGTCGATTTTTATTGAATTTAAACTATATTTCAACGTTTTTTGATGGTTCTGAGCCACCAAACACACTTAAAGCATGCAGAATCGACTCAGAATAGGAAAAGGAGACGTTTAGGTCAATTTTATGCATTCTGGCATTCGTAGATACAAGAAAACTGTTAAAATTCTTCAGAAACGTCACTTTTGAAGTGTTTTCTTGTACTTTTAAGCCAATCAGATACCCTACGGGCTCGGAAAGTGCAACGAAACCATCAAATTTTAGCTAGAAACTGTATTTTTGTCGATTTTTATTGAATTTGAACTATATTTCAACGTTTTTTGATGGTTCTGAGCCACCAAACACACTTAAAGCATGCAGAATCGACTCAGAATAGGAAAAGGAGACGTTTAGGTCAATTTTATGCATTCTGGCGTTCGTAGATACAAGAAAACTGTTAAAATTCTTCAGAAACGTCACTTTTGAAGTGTTTTCTTGTACTTTTAAGCCAATCAGATACCCTACGGGCTCGGAAAGTGCAACGAAACCATCAAATTTTAGCTAGAAACTGTATTTTTGTCGATTTTTATTGAATTTGAACTATATTTCAACGTTTTTTGATGGTTCTGAGCCACCAAACACACTTAAAGCATGCAGAATCGACTCAGAATAGGAAAAGGTGACTTTAACATTAATAAATACTTGCCAGAGAATACTATTAGTAGTGATGCCAAAACAAACCTGTTGCTACAGTTTTTAAATTTTACTCAGCTCCAACAATTAAATTTTGTCCCAAATTTTCACAAACGATACTTGGACCTGGTGGTGTCTAACTTAAAATGTGTAGTGTCGAAAGCTGAGTACACATTCTTAACAGAGGATTTGCATCATCCTGCCTTAAATTTATACGTAGATACTTCAGATATAAGTTCTAAGCACTTTGTGTCCACAAATGTCAACAACGGTTATAAATTTTTTAACTTTAGGAGAGCAAATTTGTCATTATTATTTGATGAATTGAAAAAAACTGATTGGTCGTTCCTTGATTCTTGCTGTGATGTGGATGATGCATGTGAACTTTTTTACAATAAACTGTATGACATCTTTAATAAATGTGTTCCTCTTTGTACATATAGGAAGTCATCAAATAAATTTCCATTTTGGTTTAGTAATCAACTTCGGAAACTTATTGTAAAAAAGTGGAAAATATTGAAACAATATAAAGTTACAAATGATCCTGCAGCTTTAATGGAATTTAAATTACTTAGAAAACGTGCGAAATACATGATGAAAGACGATTATACCTTATTCATTACTGAGAGCATCTCCAAAATTGATACTGATCCAAAAAAATTTTGGGCATACATAAAATCGAAGAAGGGAGACAATAATGTCCCAAAGCGCATGAGTTTTCAGAATGTTTACTATGATGAAGTAGATCCCATTTTGGAAGCATTTGCTAATCATTTTTCTAAATCGTACAGAATATCTTCCAATGTTTGTTCTAGTCCTAATTATAATTTATGCAGTTCTGATACGCTAAATATTAAAAATGTTGATAATCGAGAAGTTATAGATGCGATTAAATCACTGAAGTCAACTTACACAACTGGACCCGACAAAGTACCCAGCTATATTGTGAAGGAATATGCCGAAATTTTTTCGATTCCTTTGAGTTTTATTTTCAATTTATCACTTTCTACATCCAAATTCCCGATTATATGGAAACAATCACATGTTGTTCCTATTCATAAACAGGGTGACAAGACTAAAATTGAGAACTACAGGGCTGTATGTCTTATCTCGAATTTTGCGAAAGTATTTGAGATACTCCTATATAAACTTATTTCTGAACACACTAAACATTTCATTTCCAATCAACAGCATGGTTTTGTTTCCGGAAGGTCTACAGTAACAAACTTATCTTGCTTTACTCAATATGTGTGTGAGGCTTTCAATGGTAAACAGCAGGTTGATGTGGTATATACAGATTTGGCAAAGGCGTTTGATAGGGTGGACCATAAGAATTTAATATCTAAACTTAGTCGTTATGGTTTGTCTATGGGCTTGATGAATTTGTTTGAGTCTTACTTGTCACATCGAAGTCAGTGTGTTACCTACAATGATTTATTTTCTATGTCTTATGTTGCATTATCTGGCGTTCCACAGGGGTCGGTGTTAGGCCCGCTATTATTTAATTTGTACATAAATGATATTGTGGATGACCTCTCTGTTCCTTCGTTGTTATACGCAGATGATATGAAACTTTATTTGAAAGTAAGTAGTACTGCAGATGTTATTCATCTTCAAGCAAATGTTTCCAAAATGTTTTCTTGGTGCATCAACAATGGATTAGATCTCAACACGGACAAATGTTACATACTTTCATACACCAACAAGAATAAAGTCCTAAAATATGCTTACACAATTAATGGTGTAGTTTTAAAACGCCTTGAATGCACAAAGGATTTGGGTGTTACGTTTGATGTAGGCTTAACATTTAATCAGCATTATGTAACAATTGTGTCAGCTGCGCTGAAAGTACTAGGTTTTATCATCAGAAACACTAGGGATATCGGAGATATACCTTTAATAATTAAATTGTACATGACACTTGTAAGACCAAAACTGGAATATGCTAGCGTAATATGGTCTCCATTTCAACAAAAATATATTGAGGAATTGGAGAAGGTTCAAAGGAGGTTTCTTAAATATGCGTACTATAAATGTGAAGGAATTTATACGATTAGACATGTGGCTCAAGATCAATTACTGAATAAGTTTGAAGTTAAATCTCTGATTGAACGAAGAAATATTTATTCAATTACTTTTCTTTATAAATTGATACATGGAAAAATTTGTTGTGAACACTTACTAAGTAAGTTACCGTTTAATGTTTCGCGTAGAAAAATTAGAAACAGAAACACATTTTATTTACCTACACCGCGAATTGATATTTATAGATTCTCCCCAATTTTTCGAATGTGTTATAACTACAATACAATCAATCAATATTTTGACATATTTTACAATACAATAAACGACATACGCTCCATAAATTACTGGTCTTAGTAATTGGTATAGAAGTTATTGATGGTCTGAGCAACTTAATTTTTGTAAAATCTTCTCGTAATTGGACTACGGTCTGTGAGAAGATTCAAATAATAATAATAATAATAATAATAAAAGGAGACGTTTAGGTCAATTTTATGCATTCTGGCGTTCGTAGATACAAGAAAACTGTTAAAATTCTTCAGAAACGTCACTTTTGAAGTGTTTTCTTGTACTTTTAAGCCAATCAGATACCCTACGGGCTCGGAAAGTGCAACGAAATCATCAAATTTTAGCTAGAAACTGTATTTTTGTCGATTTTTATTGAATTTGAACTATATTTCAACGTTTTTTGATGGTTCTGAGCCACCAAACACACTTAAAGCATGCAGAATCGACTCAGAATAGGAAAAGGAGACGTTTAGGTCAATTTTATGCATTCTGGCGTTCGTAGATACAAGAAAACTGTTAAAATTCTTCAGAAACGTCACTTTTGAAGTGTTTTCTTGTACTTTTAAGCCAATCAGATACCCTACGGGCTCGGAAAGTGCAACGAAACCATCAAATTTTAGCTAGAAACTGTATTTTTGTCGGTTTTTATTGAATTTAAACTATATTTCAACGTTTTTTGATGGTTCTGAGCCACCAAACACACTTAAAGCATGCAGAATCGACTCAGAATAGGAAAAGGAGACGTTTAGGTCAATTTTATGCATTCTGGCGTTCGTAGATACAAGAAAACTGTTAAAATTCTTCAGAAACGTCACTTTTGAAGAGTTTTCTTGTACTTTTAAGCCAATCAGATACCCTACGGGCTCGGAAAGTGCAACGAAACCATCAAATTTTAGCTAGAAACTGAATTTTTGTCGATTTTTATTGAATTTGAACTATATTTCAACGTTTTTTGATGGTTCTGAGCCACCAAACACACTTAAAGCATGCAGAATCGACTCAGAATAGGAAAAGGAGACGTTTAGGTCAATTTTATGCATTCTGGCGTTCGTAGATACAAGAAAACTGTTAAAATTCTTCAGAAACGTCACTTTTGAAGTGTTTTCTTGTACTTTTAAGCCAATCAGATACCCTACGGGCTCGGAAAGTGCAACGAAACCATCAAATTTTAGCTAGAAACTGTATTTTTGTCGATTTTTATTGAATTTGAACTATATTTCAACGTTTTTTGATGGTTCTGAGCCACCAAACACACTTAAAGCATGCAGAATCGACTCAGAATAGGAAAAGGAGACGTTTAGGTCAATTTTATGCATTCTGGCGTTCGTAGATACAAGAAAACTGTTAAAATTCTTCAGAAACATCACTTTTGAAGTGTTTTCTTGTACTTTTAAGCCAATCAGATAACCTACGGGCTCGGAAAGTGCAACGAAACCATCAAATTTTAGCTAGAAACTGTATTTTTGTCGATTTTTATTGAATTTGAACTATATTTCAACGTTTTTTGATGGTTCTGAGCCACCAAACACACTTAAAGCATGCAGAATCGACTCAGAATAGGAAAAGGAGACGTCTAGGTCAATTTTATGCATTCTGGCGTTCGTAGATACAAGAAAACTGTTAAAATTCTTCAGAAACGTCACTTTTGAAGTGTTTTCTTGTAATTTTAAGCCAATCAGATACCCTACGGGCTCGGAAAGTGCAACGAAACCATCAAATTTTAGCTAGAAACTGTATTTTTGTCGATTTTTATTGAATTTGAACTATATTTCAACGTTTTTTGATGGTTCTGAGCCACCAAACACACTTAAAGCATGCAGAATCGACTCAGAATAGGAAAAGGAGACGTTTAGGTCAATTTTATGCATTCTGGCGTTCGTAGATACAAGAAAACCGTTAAAATTCTTCAGAAACGTCACTTTTGAAGTGTTTTCTTGTACTTTTAAGCCAATCAGATACCCTACGGGCTCGGAAAGTGCAACGAAACCATCAAATTTTAGCTAGAAACTGTATTTTTGTCGATTCTTATTGAATTTGAACTATATTTCAACGTTTTTTGATGGTTCTGAGCCACCAAACACACTTAAAGCATGCAGAATCGACTCAGAATAGGAAAAGGAGACGTTTAGGTCAATTTTATGCATTCTGGCGTTCGTAGATACAAGAAAACTGTTAAAATTCTTCAGAAACGTCACTTTTGAAGTGTTTTCTTGTACTTTTAAGCCAATCAGATACCCTACGGGCTCGGAAAGTGCAACGAAACCATCAAATTTTAGCTAGAAACTGTATTTTTGTCGATTTTTATTGAATTTGAACTATATTTCAACGTTTTTTGATGGTTCTGAGCCACCAAACACACTTAAAGCATGCAGAATCGACTCAGAATAGGAAAAGGAGACGTTTAGGTCAATTTTATGCATTCTGGCGTTCGTAGATACAAGAAAACTGTTAAAATTCTTCAGAAACGTCACTTTTGAAGTGTTTTCTTGTACTTTTAAGCCAATCAGATACCCTACGGGCTCGGAAAGTGCAACGAAACCATCAAATTTTAGCTAGAAACTGTATTTTTGTCGATTTTTATTGAATTTGAACTATATTTCAACGTTTTTTGATGGTTCTGAGCCACCAAACACACTTAAAGCATGCAGAATCGACTCAGAATAGGAAAAGGAGACGTTTAGGTCAATTTTATGCATTCTGGCGTTCGTAGATACAAGAAAACTGTTAAAATTCTTCAGAAACGTCACTTTTGAAGTGTTTTCTTGTACTTTTAAGCCAATCAGATACCCTACGGGCTCGGAAAGTGCAACGAAACCATCAAATTTTAGCTAGAAACTGTATTTTTGTCGATTTTTATTGAATTTGAACTATATTTCAACGTTTTTTGATGGTTCTGAGCCACCAAACACACTTAAAGCATGCAGAATCGACTCAGAATAGGAAAAGGAGACGTTTAGGTCAATTTTATGCATTCTGGCGTTCGTAGATACAAGAAAACCGTTAAAATTCTTCAGAAACGTCACTTTTGAAGTGTTTTCTTGTACTTTTAAGCCAATCAGATAACCTACGGGCTCGGAAAGTGCAACGAAACCATCAAATTTTAGCTAGAAACTGTATTTTTGTCGATTTTTATTGAATTTGAACTATATTTCAACGTTTTTTGATGGTTCTGAGCCACCAAACACACTTAAAGCATGCAGAATCGACTCAGAATAGGAAAAGGAGACGTTTAGGTCAATTTTATGCATTCTGGCGTTCGTAGATACAAGAAAACTGTTAAAATTCTTCAGAAACGTCACTTTTGAAGTGTTTTCTTGTACTTTTAAGCCAATCAGATACCCTACGGGCTCGGAAAGTGCAACGAAACCATCAAATTTTAGCTAGAAACTGTATTTTTGTCGATTTTTATTGAATTTGAACTATATTTCAACGTTTTTTGATGGTTCTGAGCCACCAAACACACTTAAAGCATGCAGAATCGACTCAGAATAGGAAAAGGAGACGTTTAGGTCAATTTTATGCATTCTGGCGTTCGTAGAAACAAGAAAACTGTTAAAATTCTTCAGAAACGTCACTTTTGAAGTGTTTTCTTGTACTTTTAAGCCAATCAGATACCCTACGGGCTCGGAAAGTGCAACGAAACCATCAAATTTTAGCTAGAAACTGTATTTTTGTCGATTTTTATTGAATTTGAACTATATTTCAACGTTTTTTGATGGTTCTGAGCCACCAAACACACTTAAAGCATGCAGAATCGACTCAGAATAGGAAAAGGAGACGTTTAGGTCAATTTTATGCATTCTGGCGTTCGTAGATACAAGAAAACTGTTAAAATTCTTCAGAAACGTCACTTTTGAAGTGTTTTCTTGTACTTTTAAGGCAATCAGATACCCGACGGGCTCGGAAAGTGCAACGAAACCATCAAATTTTAGCTAGAAACTGTATTTTTGTCGATTTTTATTGAATTTGAACTATATTTCAACGTTTTTTGATGGTTCTGAGCCACCAAACACACTTAAAGCATGCAGAATCGACTCAGAATAGGAAAAGGAGACGTTTAGGTCAATTTTATGCATTCTGGCGTTCGTAGATACAAGAAAACTGTTAAAATTCTTAAGAAACGTCACTTTTGAAGTGTTTTCTTGTACTTTTAAGCCAATCAGATACCCTACGGGCTCGGAAAGTGCAACGAAACCATCAAATTTTAGCTAGAAACTGTATTTTTGTCGATTTTTATTGAATTTGAACTATATTTCAACGTTTTTTGATGGTTCTGAGCCACCAAACACACTTAAAGCATGCAGAATCGACTCAGAATAGGAAAAGGAGACGTTTAGGTCAATTTTATGCATTCTGGCGTTCGTAGAAACAAGAAAACTGTTAAAATTCTTCAGAAACGTCACTTTTGAAGTGTTTTCTTGTACTTTTAAGCCAATCAGATACCCTACGGGCTCGGAAAGTGCAACGAAACCATCAAATTTTAGCTAGAAACTGTATTTTTGTCGATTTTTATTGAATTTGAACTATATTTCAACGTTTTTTGATGGTTCTGAGCCACCAAACACACTTAAAGCATGCAGAATCGACTCAGAATAGGAAAAGGAGACGTTTAGGTCAATTTTATGCATTCTGGCGTTCGTAGATACAAGAAAACTGTTAAAATTCTTCAGAAACGTCACTTTTGAAGTGTTTTCTTGTACTTTTAAGCCAATCAGATACCCTACGGGCTCGGAAAGTGCAACGAAACCATCAAATTTTAGCTAGAAACTGTATTTTTGTCGATTTTTATTGAATTTGAACTATATTTCAACGTTTTTTGATGGTTCTGAGCCACCAAACACACTTAAAGCATGCAGAATCGACTCAGAATAGGAAAAGGAGACGTTTAGGTCAATTTTATGCATTCTGGCGTTCGTAGATACAAGAAAACTGTTAAAATTCTTCAGAAACGTCACTTTTGAAGTGTTTTCTTGTACTTTTAAACCAATCAGATACCCTACGGGCTCGGAAAGTGCAACGAAACCATCAAATTTTAGCTAGAAACTGTATTTTTGTCGATTTTTATTGAATTTGAACTATATTTCAACGTTTTTTGATGGTTCTGAGCCACCAAACACACTTAAAGCATGCAGAATCGACTCAGAATAGGAAAAGGAGACGTTTAGGTCAATTTTATGCATTCTGGCGTTCGTAGATACAAGAAAACTGTTAAAATTCTTCAGAAACGTCACTTTTGAAGTGTTTTCTTGTACTTTTAAGCCAATCAGATACCCTACGGGCTCGGAAAGTGCAACGAAACCATCAAATTTTAGCTAGAAACTGTATTTTTGTCGATTTTTATTGAATTTGAACTATATTTCAACGTTTTTTGATGGTTCTGAGCCACCAAACACACTTAAAGCATGCAGAATCGACTCAGAATAGGAAAAGGAGACGTTTAGGTCAATTTTATGCATTCTGGCGTTCGTAGATACAAGAAAACTGTTAAAATTCTTCAGAAACGTCACTTTTGAAGTGTTTTCTTGTACTTTTAAGCCAATCAGATACCCTACGGGCTCGGAAAGTGCAACGAAACCATCAAATTTTAGCTAGAAACTGTATTTTTGTCGATTTTTATTGAATTTGAACTATATTTCAACGTTTTTTGATGGTTCTGAGCCACCAAACACACTTAAAGCATGCAGAATCGACTCAGAATAGGAAAAGGAGACGTCTAGGTCAATTTTATGCATTCTGGCGTTCGTAGATACAAGAAAACTGTTAAAATTCTTCAGAAACGTCACTTTTGAAGTGTTTTCTTGTACTTTTAAGCCAATCAGATACCCTACGGGCTCGGAAAGTGCAACGAAACCATCAAATTTTAGCTAGAAACTGTATTTTTGTCGATTTTTATTGAATTTGAACTATATTTCAAGGTTTTTTGATGGTTCTGAGCCACCAAACACACTTAAAGCATGCAGAATCGACTCAGAATAGGAAAAGGAGACGTTTAGGTCAATTTTATGCATTCTGGCGTTCGTAGATACAAGAAAACTGTTAAAATTCTTCAGAAACGTCACTTTTGAAGTGTTTTTTTGTACTTTTAAGCCAATCAGATACCCTACGGGCTCGGAAAGTGCAACGAAACCATCAAATTTTAGCTAGAAACTGTATTTTTGTCGATTTTTATTGAATTTGAACTATATTTCAACGTTTTTTGATGGTTCTGAGCCACCAAACACACTTAAAGCATGCAGAATCGACTCAGAATAGGAAAAGGAGACGTTTAGGTCAATTTTATGCATTCTGGCGTTCGTAGATACAAGAAAACTGTTAAAATTCTTCAGAAACGTCACTTTTGAAGTGTTTTCTTGTACTTTTAAGCCAATCAGATACCCTACGGGCTCGGAAAGTGCAAAGAAACCATCAAATTTTAGCTAGAAACTGTATTTTTGTCGATTTTTATTGAATTTGAACTATATTTCAACGTTTTTTGATGGTTCTGAGCCACCAAACACACTTAAAGCATGCAGAATCGACTCAGAATAGGAAAAGGAGACGTTTAGGTCAATTTTATGCATTCTGGCGTTCGTAGATACAAGAAAACTGTTAAAATTCTTCAGAAACGTCACTTTTGAAGTGTTTTCTTGTACTTTTAAGCCAATCAGATACCCTACGGGCTCGGAAAGTGCAACGAAACCATCAAATTTTAGCTAGAAACTGTATTTTTGTCGATTTTTATTGAATTTGAACTATATTTCAACGTTTTTTGATGGTTCTGAGCCACCAAACACACTTAAAGCATGCAGAATCGACTCAGAATAGGAAAAGGAGACGTTTAGGTCAATTTTATGCATTCTGGCGTTCGTAGATACAAGAAAACTGTTAAAATTCTTCAGAAACGTCACTTTTGAAGTGTTTTCTTGTACTTTTAAGCCAATCAGATAACCTACGGGCTCGGAAAGTGCAACGAAACCATCAAATTTTAGCTAGAAACTGTATTTTTGTCGATTTTTATTGAATTTGAACTATATTTCAACGTTTTTTGATGGTTCTGAGCCACCAAACACACTTAAAGCATGCAGAATCGAGTCAGAATAGGAAAAGGAGACGTTTAGGTCAATTTTATGCATTCTGGCGTTCGTAGATACAAGAAAACTGTTAAAATTCTTCAGAAACGTCACTTTTGAAGTGTTTTCTTGTACTTTTAAGCCAATCAGATACCCTACGGGCTCGGAAAGTGCAACGAAACCATCAAATTTTAGCTAGAAACTGTATTTTTGTCGATTTTTATTGAATTTGAACTATATTTCAACGTTTTTTGATGGTTCTGAGCCACCAAACACACTTAAAGCATGCAGAATCGACTCAGAATAGGAAAAGGAGACGTTTAGGTCAATTTTATGCATTCTGGCGTTCGTAGATACAAGAAAACTGTTAAAATTCTTCAGAAACGTCTCTTTTGAAGTGTTTTCTTGTACTTTTAAGCCAATCAGATACCCTACGGGCTCGGAAAGTGCAACGAAACCATCAAATTTTAGCTAGAAACTGTATTTTTGTCGATTTTTATTGAATTTGAACTATATTTCAACGTTTTTTGATGGTTCTGAGCCACCAAACACACTTAAAGCATGCAGAATCGACTCAGAATAGGAAAAGGAGACGTTTAGGTCAATTTTATGCATTCTGGCGTTCGTAGATACAAGAAAACTGTTAAAATTCTTGAGAAACGTCACTTTTGAAGTGTTTTCTTGTACTTTTAGGCCAATCAGATACCCTACGGGCTCGGAAAGTGCAACGAAACCATCAAATTTTAGCTAGAAACTGTATTTTTGTCGATTTTTCTTGAATTTGAACTATATTCCAACGTTTTTTGATGGTTCTGAGCCACCAAACACACTTAAAGCATGCAGAATCGACTCAGAATAGGAAAAGGAGACGTTTAGGTCAATTTTATGCATTCTGGCGTTCGTAGATACAAGAAAACTGTTAAAATTCTTCAGAACCGTCACTTTTGAAGTGTTTTCTTGTACTTTTAAGCCAATCAGATACCCTACGGGCTCGGAAAGTGCAACGAAACCATCAAATTTTAGCTAGAAACTGTATTTTTGTCGATTTTTATTGAATTTGAACTATATTTCAACGTTTTTTGATGGTTCTGAGCCACCAAACACACTTAAAGCATGCAGAATCGACTCAGAATAGGAAAAGGAGACATTTAGGTCAATTTTATGCATTCTGGCGTTCGTAGATACAAGAAAACTGTTAAAATTCTTCAGAAACGTCACTTTTGAAGTGTTTTCTTGTACTTTTAAGCCAATCAGATACCCTACGGGCTCGGAAAGTGCAACGAAACCATCAAATTTTAGCTAGAAACTGTATTTTTGTCGATTTTTATTGAATTTGAACTATATTTCAACGTTTTTTGATGGTTCTGAGCCACCAAACACACTTAAAGCATGCAGAATCGACTCAGAATAGGAAAAGGAGACGTTTAGGTCAATTTTATGCATTCTGGCGTTCGTAGATACAAGAAAACTGTTAAAATTCTTCAGAAACGTCACTTTTGAAGTGTTTTCTTGTACTTTTAAGCCAATCAGATACCCTACGGGCTCGGAAAGTGCAACGAAACCATCAAATTTTAGCTAGAAACTGTATTTTTGTCGATTTTTATTGAATTTGGACTATATTTCAACGTTTTTTGATGGTTCTGAGCCACCAAACACACTTAAAGCATGCAGAATCGACTCAGAATAGGAAAAGGAGACGTTTAGGTCAATTTTATGCATTCTGGCGTTCGTAGATACAAGAAAACTGTTAAAATTCTTCAGAAACGTCACTTTTGAAGTGTTTTCTTGTACTTTTAGGCCAATCAGATACCCTACGGGCTCGGAAAGTGCAACGAAACCATCAAATTTTAGCTAGAAACTGTATTTTTGTCGATTTTTATTGAATTTGAACTATATTTCAACGTTTTTTGATGGTTCTGAGCCACCAAACACACTTAAAGCATGCAGAATCGACTCAGAATAGGAAAAGGAGACGTTTAGGTCAATTTTATGCATTCTGGCGTTCGTAGATACAAGAAAACTGTTAAAATTCTTCAGAAACGTCACTTTTGAAGTGTTTTCTTGTACTTTTAAGCCAATCAGATACCCTACGGGCTCGGAAAGTGCAACGAAACCATCAAATTTTAGCTAGAAACTGTATTTTTGTCGATTTTTATTGAATTTGAACTATATTTCAACGTTTTTTGATGGTTCTGAGCCACCAAACACACTTAAAGCATGCAGAATCGACTCAGAATAGGAAAAGGAGACGTTTAGGTCAATTTTATGCATTCTGGCTTTCGTAGATACAAGAAAACTGTTAAAATTCTTCAGAAACGTCACTTTTGAAGTGTTTACTTGTACTTTTAAACCAATCAGATACCCTACGGGCTCGGAAAGTGCAACGAAACCATCAAATTTTAGCTAGAAACTGTATTTTTGTCGATTTTTATTGAATTTGAACTATATTTCAACGTTTTTTGATTGTTCTGAGCCACCAAACACACTTAAAGCATGCAGAATCGACTCAGAATAGGAAAAGGAGACGTTTAGGTCAATTTTATGCATTCTGGCGTTCGTAGATACAAGAAAACTGTTAAAATTCTTCAGAAACGTCACTTTTGAAGTGTTTTCTTGTACTTTTAAGCCAATCAGATACCCTACGGGCTCGGAAAGTGCAACGAAACCATCAAATTTTAGCTAGAAACTGTATTTTTGTCGATTTTTATTGAATTTGAACTATATTTCAACTTTTTTTGATGGTTCTGAGCCACCAAACACACTTAAAGCATGCAGAATCGACTCAGAATAGGAAAAGGAGACGTTTAGGTCAATTTTATGCATTCTGGCGTTCGTAGATACAAGAAAACTGTTAAAATTCTTCAGAAACGTCACTTTTGAAGTGTTTTCTTGTACTTTTAAGCCAATCAGATACCCTACGGGCTCGGAAAGTGCAAAGAAACCATCAAATTTTAGCTAGAAACTGTATTTTTGTCGATTTTTATTGAATTTGAACTATATTTCAACGTTTTTTGATGGTTCTGAGCCACCAAACACACTTAAAGCATGCAGAATCGACTCAGAATAGGAAAAGGAGACGTTTAGGTCAATTTTATGCATTCTGGCGTTCGTAGATACAAGAAAACTGTTAAAATTCTTCAGAAACGTCACTTTTGAAGTGTTTTCTTGTACTTTTAAGCCAATCAGATACCCTACGGGCTCGGAAAGTGCAACGAAACCATCAAATTTTAGCTAGAAACTGTATTTTTGTCGATTTTTATTGAATTTGAACTATATTTCAACGTTTTTTGATGGTTCTGAGCCACCAAACACACTTAAAGCATGCAGAATCGACTCAGAATAGGAAAAGGAGACGTTTAGGTCAATTTTATGCATTCTGGCGTTCGTAGATACAAGAAAACTGTTAAAATTCTTCAGAAACGTCACTTTTGAAGTGTTTTCTTGTACTTTTAAGCCAATCAGATAACCTACGGGCTCGGAAAGTGCAACGAAACCATCAAATTTTAGCTAGAAACTGTATTTTTGTCGATTTTTATTGAATTTGAACTATATTTCAACGTTTTTTGATGGTTCTGAGCCACCAAACACACTTAAAGCATGCAGAATCGAGTCAGAATAGGAAAAGGAGACGTTTAGGTCAATTTTATGCATTCTGGCGTTCGTAGATACAAGAAAACTGTTAAAATTCTTCAGAAACGTCACTTTTGAAGTGTTTTCTTGTACTTTTAAGCCAATCAGATACCCTACGGGCTCGGAAAGTGCAACGAAACCATCAAATTTTAGCTAGAAACTGTATTTTTGTCGATTTTTATTGAATTTGAACTATATTTCAACGTTTTTTGATGGTTCTGAGCCACCAAACACACTTAAAGCATGCAGAATCGACTCAGAATAGGAAAAGGAGACGTTTAGGTCAATTTTATGCATTCTGGCGTTCGTAGATACAAGAAAACTGTTAAAATTCTTCAGAAACGTCACTTTTGAAGTGTTTTCTTGTACTTTTAAGCCAATCAGATACCCTACGGGCTCGGAAAGTGCAACGAAACCATCAAATTTTAGCTAGAAACTGTATTTTTGTCGATTTTTATTGAATTTGAACTATATTTCAACGTTTTTTGATGGTTCTGAGCCACCAAACACACTTAAAGCATGCAGAATCGACTCAGAATAGGAAAAGGAGACGTTTAGGTCAATTTTATGCATTCTGGCGTTCGTAGATACAAGAAAACTGTTAAAATTCTTCAGAAACGTCACTTTTGAAGTGTTTTCTTGAACTTTTAAGCCAATCAGATACCCTACGGGCTCGGAAAGTGCAACGAAACCATCAAATTTTAGCTAGAAACTGTATTTTTGTCGATTTTTATAGAATTTGAACTATATTTCAACGTTTTTTGATGGTTCTGAGCCACCAAACACACTTAAAGCATGCAGAATCGACTCAGAATAGGAAAAGGAGACGTTTAGGTCAATTTTATGCATTCTGGCGTTCGTAGATACAAGAAAACTGTTAAAATTCTTCAGAAACGTCACTTTTGAAGTGTTTTCTTGTACTTTTAAGCCAATCAGATACCCGACGGGCTCGGAAAGTGCAACGAAACCATCAAATTTTAGCTAGAAACTGTACTTTTGTCGATTTTTATTTAATTTGAACTATATTTCAACGTTTTTTGATGGTTCTGAGCCACCAAACACACTTAAAGCATGCAGAATCGACTCAGAATAGGAAAAGGAGACGTTTAGGTCAATTTTATGCATTCTGGCGTTCGTAGATACAAGAAAACTGTTAAAATTCTTCAGAAACGTCACTTTTGAAGTGTTTTCTTGTACTTTTAAGCCAATCAGATACCCTACGGGCTCGGAAAGTGCAACGAAACCATCAAATTTTAGCTAGAAACTGTACTTTTGTCGATTTTTATTGAATTTGAACTATATTTCAACGTTTTTTGATGGTTCTGAGCCACCAAACACACTTAAAGCATGCAGAATCGACTCAGAATAGGAAAAGGAGACGTTTAGGTCAATTTTATGCATTCTGGCGTTCGTAGATACAAGAAAACTGTTAAAATTCTTCAGAAACGTCACTTTTGAAGTGTTTTCTTGTACTTTTAAGCCAATCAGATACCCTACGGGCTCGGAAAGTGCAACGAAACCATCAAATTTTAGCTAGAAACTGTATTTTTGTCGATTTTTATTGAATTTGAACTATATTTCAACGTTTTTTGATGGTTCTGAGCCACCAAACACACTTAAAGCATGCAGAATCGACTCAGAATAGGAAAAGGAGACGTTTAGGTCAATTTTATGCATTCTGGCGTTCGTAGATACAAGAAAACTGTTAAAATTCTTCAGAAACGTCACTTTTGAAGTGTTTTCTTGTACTTTTAAGCCAATCAGATACCCTACGGGCTCGGAAAGTGCAAAGAAACCATCAAATTTTAGCTAGAAACTGTATTTTTGTCGATTTTTATTGAATTTGAACTATATTTCAACGTTTTTTGATGGTTCTGAGCCACCAAACACACTTAAAGCATGCAGAATCGACTCAGAATAGGAAAAGGAGACGTTTAGGTCAATTTTATGCATTCTGGCGTTCGTAGATACAAGAAAACTGTTAAAATTCTTCAGAAACGTCACTTTTGAAGTGTTTTCTTGTACTTTTAAGCCAATCAGATACCCTACGGGCTCGGAAAGTGCAACGAAACCATCAAATTTTAGCTAGAAACTGTATTTTTGTCGATTTTTATTGAATTTGAACTATATTTCAAAGTTTTTTGATGGTTCTGAGCCACCAAACACACTTAAAGCATGCAGAATCGACTCAGAATAGGAAAAGGAGACGTTTAGGTCAATTTTATGCATTCTGGCGTTCGTAGATACAAGAAAACTGTTAAAATTCTTCAGAAACGTCACTTTTGAAGTGTTTTCTTGAACTTTTAAGCCAATCAGATACCCTACGGGCTCGGAAAGTGCAACGAAACCATCAAATTTTAGCTAGAAACTGTATTTTTGTCGATTTTTATAGAATTTGAACTATATTTCAACGTTTTTTGATGGTTCTGAGCCACCAAACACACTTAAAGCATGCAGAATCGACTCAGAATAGGAAAAGGAGACGTTTAGGTCAATTTTATGCATTCTGGCGTTCGTAGATACAAGAAAACTGTTAAAATTCTTCAGAAACGTCACTTTTGAAGTGTTTTCTTGTACTTTTAAGCCAATCAGATACCCTACGGGCTCGGAAAGTGCAACGAAACCATCAAATTTTAGCTAGAAACTGTATTTTTGTCGATTTTTATTGAATTTGAACTATATTTCAAAGTTTTTTGATGGTTCTGAGCCACCAAACATACTTAAAGCATGCAGAATCGACTCAGAATAGGAAAAGGAGACGTTTAGGTCAATTTTATGCATTCTGGCGTTCGTAGATACAAGAAAACTGTAAAATTCTTCAGAAACGTCACTTTTGAAGTGTTTTCTTGGACTTTTAAGCCAATCAGATACCCAACGGGCTCGGAAAGTGCAACGAAACCATCAAATTTTAGCTAGAAACTGTATTTTTGTTGATTTTTATTGAATTTGAAATATATTTCAACGTTTTTTGATGGTTCTGAGCCACCAAACACACTTAAAGCATGCAGAATCGACTCAGAATAGGAAAAGGAGACGTTTAGGTCAATTTTATGCATTCTGGCGTTCGTAGATACAAGAAAACTGTTAAAATTCTTCAGAAACGTCACTTTTGAAGTGTTTTCTTGTACTTTTAAGCCAATCAGATAACCTACGGGCTCGGAAAGTGCAACGAAACCATCAAATTTTAGCTAGAAACTGTATTTTTGTCGATTTTTATTGAATTTGAACTATATTTCAACGTTTTTTGATGGTTCTGAGCCACCAAACACACTTAAAGCATGCAGAATCGACTCAGAATAGGAAAAGGAGACGTTTAGGTCAATTTTATGCATTCTGGCGTTCGTAGATACCAGAAAACTGTTAAAATTCTTCAGAAACGTCACTTTTGAAGTGTTTTCTTGTACTTTTAAGCCAATCAGATACCCTACGGGCTCGGAAAGTGAAACGAAACCATCAAATTTTAGCTAGAAACTGTATTTTTGTCGATTTTTATTGAATTTGAACTATATTTCAACGTTTTTTGATGGTTCTGAGCCACCAAACACACTTAAAGCATGCAGAATCGACTCAGAATAGGAAAAGGAGACGTTTAGGTCAATTTTATGCATTCTGGCGTTCGTAGATACAAGAAAACTGTTAAAATTCTTCAGAAACGTCACTTTTGAAGTGTTTTCTTGAACTTTTAAGCCAATCAGATACCCTACGGGCTCGGAAAGTGCAACGAAACCATCAAATTTTAGCTGGAAACTGTATTTTTGTCGATTTTTATAGAATTTGAACCATATTTCAACGTTTTTTGATGGTTCTGAGCCACCAAACACACTTAAAGCATGCAGAATCGACTCAGAATAGGAAAAGGAGACGTTTAGGTCAATTTTATGCATTCTGGCGTTCGGAGATACAAGAAAACTGTTAAAATTCTTCAGAAACGTCACTTTTGAAGTGTTTTCTTGTACTTTTAAGCCAATCAGATACCCGACGGGCTCGGAAAGTGCAACGAAACCATCAAATTTTAGCTAGAAACTGTACTTTTGTCGATTTTTATTTAATTTGAACTATATTTCAACGTTTTTTGATGGTTCTGAGCCACCAAACACACTTAAAGCATGCAGAATCGACTCAGAATAGGAAAAGGAGACGTTTAGGTCAATTTTATGCATTCTGGCGTTCGTAGATACAAGAAAACTGTTAAAATTCTTCAGAAACGTCACTTTTGAAGTGTTTTCTTGTACTTTTAAGCCAATCAGATACCCTACGGGCTCGGAAAGTGCAACGAAACCATCAAATTTTAGCTAGAAACTGTACTTTTGTCGATTTTTATTGAATTTGAACTATATTTCAACGTTTTTTGATGGTTCTGAGCCACCAAACACACTTAAAGCATGCAGAATCGACTCAGAATAGGAAAAGGAGACGTTTAGGTCAATTTTATGCATTCTGGCGTTCGTAGATACAAGAAAACTGTTAAAATTCTTCAGAAACGTCACTTTTGAAGTGTTTTCTTGTACTTTTAAGCCAATCAGATACCCTACGGGCTCGGAAAGTGCAACGAAACCATCAAATTTTAGCTAGAAACTGTATTTTTGTCGATTTTTATTGAATTTGAACTATATTTCAACGTTTTTTGATGGTTCTGAGCCACCAAACACACTTAAAGCATGCAGAATCCACTCAGAATAGGAAAAGGAGACGTTTAGGTCAATTTTATGCATTCTGGCGTTCGTAGACACAAGAAAACTGTTAAAATTCTTCAGAAACGTCACTTTTGAAGTGTTTTCTTGTACTTTTAAGCCAATCAGATACCCTACGGGCTCGGAAAGTGCAACGAAACCATCAAATTTTAGCTAGAAACTGTATTTTTGTCGATTTTTATTGAATTTGAACTATATTTCAAAGTTTTTTGATGGTTCTGAGCCACCAAACATACTTAAAGCATGCAGAATCGACTCAGAATAGGAAAAGGAGACGTTTAGGTCAATTTTATGCATTCTGGCGTTCGTAGATACAAGAAAACTGTAAAATTCTTCAGAAACGTCACTTTTGAAGTGTTTTCTTGGACTTTTAAGCCAATCAGATACCCAACGGGCTCGGAAAGTGCAACGAAACCATCAAATTTTAGCTAGAAACTGTATTTTTGTTGATTTTTATTGAATTTGAAATATATTTCAACGTTTTTTGATGGTTCTGAGCCACCAAACACACTTAAAGCATGCAGAATCGACTCAGAATAGGAAAAGGAGACGTTTAGGTCAATTTTATGCATTCTGGCGTTCGTAGATACAAGAAAACTGTTAAAATTCTTCAGAAACGTCACTTTTGAAGTGTTTTCTTGTACTTTTAAGCCAATCAGATAACCTACGGGCTCGGAAAGTGCAACGAAACCATCAAATTTTAGCTAGAAACTGTATTTTTGTCGATTTTTATTGAATTTGAACTATATTTCAACGTTTTTTGATGGTTCTGAGCCACCAAACACACTTAAAGCATGCAGAATCGACTCAGAATAGGAAAAGGAGACGTTTAGGTCAATTTTATGCATTCTGGCGTTCGTAGATACCAGAAAACTGTTAAAATTCTTCAGAAACGTCACTTTTGAAGTGTTTTCTTGTACTTTTAAGCCAATCAGATACCCTACGGGCTCGGAAAGTGCAACGAAACCATCAAATTTTAGCTAGAAACTGTATTTTTGTCGATTTTTATTGAATTTGAACTATATTTCAACGTTTTTTGATGGTTCTGAGCCACCAAACACACTTAAAGCATGCAGAATCGACTCAGAATAGGAAAAGGAGACGTTTAGGTCAATTTTATGCATTCTGGCGTTCGTAGATACAAGAAAACTGTTAAAATTCTTCAGAAACGTCACTTTTGAAGTGTTTTCTTGTACTTTTAAGCCAATCAGATACCCTACGGGCTCCGAAAGTGCAACGAAACCATCAAATTTTAGCTAGAAACTGTATTTTTGTCGATTTTTATAGAATTTGAACTATATTTCAACGTTTTTTGATGGTTCTGAGCCACCAAACACACTTAAAGCATGCAGAATCGACTCAGAATAGGAAAAGGAGACGTTTAGGTCAATTTTATGCATTCTGGCGTTCGTAGATACAAGAAAACTATTAAAATTCTTCAGAAACGTCACTTTTGAAGTGTTTTCTTGTACTTTTAAGCCAATCAGATACCCTACGGGCTCGGAAAGTGCAACGAAACCATCAAATTTTAGCTAGAAACTGTATTTTTGTCGATTTTTATTGAATTTGAACTATATTTCAACGTTTTTTGATGGTTCTGAGCCACCAAACACACTTAAAGCATGCAGAATCGACTCAGAATAGGAAAAGGAGACGTTTAGGTCAATTTTATGCATTCTGGCGTTCGTAGATACAAGAAAACTGTTAAAATTCTTCAGAAACGTCACTTTTGAAGTGTTTTCTTGTACTTTTAAGCCAATCAGATACCCTACGGGCTCGGAAAGTGCAGCGAAACCATCAAATTTTAGCTAGAAACTGTATTTTTGTCGATTTTTATTGAATTTGAACTATATTTCAACGTTTTTTGATGGTTCTGAGCCACCAAACACACTAAAAGCATGCAGAATCGACTCAGAATAGGAAAAGGAGACGTTTAGGTCAATTTTATGCATTCTGGCGTTCGTAGATACAAGAAAACTGTTAAAATTCTTCAGAAACGTCACTTTTGAAGTGTTTTCTTGTACTTTTAAGCCAATCAGATACCCTACGGGCTCGGAAAGTGCAACGAAACCATCAAATTTTAGCTAGAAACTGTATTTTTGTCGATTTTTATTGAATTTGAACTATATTTCAACGTTTTTTGATGGTTCTGAGCCACCAAACACACTTAAAGCATGCAGAATCGACTCAGAATTGGAAAAGGAGACGTTTAGGTCAATTTTATGCATTCTGGCGTTCGTAGATACAAGAAAACTGTTAAAATTCTTCAGAAACGTCACTTTTGAAGTGTTTTCTTGTACTTTTAAGCCAATCAGATACCCTACGGGCTCGGAAAGTGCAACGAAACCATCAAATTTTAGCTAGAAACTGTATTTTTGTCGATTTTTATTGAATTTGAACTATATTTCAACGTTTTTTGATGGTTCTGAGCCACCAAACACACTTAAAGCATGCAGAATCGACTCAGAATAGGAAAAGGAGACGTTTAGGTCAATTTTATGCATTCTGGCGTTCGTAGATACAAGAAAACTGTTAAAATTCTTCAGAAACGTCACTTTTGAAGTGTTTTCTTGTACTTTTAAGCCAATCAGATACCCAACGGGCTCGGAAAGTGCAACGAAACCATCAAATTTTAGCTAGAAACTGTATTTTTGTCGATTTTTATTGAATTTGAACAATATTTCAACGTTTTTTGATGGTTCTGAGCCACCAAACACACTTAAAGCATGCAGAATCGACTCAGAATAGGAAAAGGAGACGTTTAGGTCAATTTTATGCATTCTGGCGTTCGTAGATACAAGAAAACTGTTAAAATTCTTCAGAAACGTCACTTTTGAAGTGTTTTCTTGTACTTTTAAGCCAATCAGATACCCTACGGGCTCGGAAAGTGCAACGAAACCATCAAATTTTAGCTAGAAACTATATTTTTGTCGATTTTTATTGAATTTGAACTATATTTCAACGTTTTTTGATGGTTCTGAGCCACCAAACACACTTAAAGCATGCAGAATCGACTCAGAATAGGAAAAGGAGACGTTTAGGTCAATTTTATGCATTCTGGCGTTCGTAGATACAAGAAAACTGTTAAAATTCTTCAGAAACGTCACTTTTGAAGTGTTTTCTTGTACTTTTAAGCCAATCAGATACCCTACGGGCTCGGAAAGTGCAACGAAACCATCAAATTTTAGCTAGAAACTGTATTTTTGTCGATTTTTATTGAATTTGAACTATATTTCAACGTTTTTTGATGGTTCTGAGCCACCAAACACACTTAAAGCATGCAGAATCGACTCAGAATAGGAAAAGGAGACGTTTAGGTCAATTTTATGCATTCTGGCGTTCGTAGATACAAGAAAACTGTTAAAATTCTTCAGAAACGTCACTTTTGAAGTGTTTTCTTGTACTTTTAAGCCAATCAGATACCCTACGGGCTCGGAAAGTGCAACGAAACCATCAAATTTTAGCTAGAAACTGTATTTTTGTCGATTTTTATTGAATTTGAACTATATTTCAACGTTTTTTGATGGTTCTGAGCCACCAAACACACTTAAAGCATGCAGAATCGACTCAGAATAGGAAAAGGAGACGTTTAGGTCAATTTTATGCATTCTGGCGTTCGTAGATACAAGAAAACTGTTAAAATTCTTCAGAAACGTCACTTTTGAAGTGTTTTCTTGTACTTTTAAGCCAATCAGATACCCTACGGGCTCGGAAAGTGCAACGAAACCATCAAATTTTAGCTAGAAACTGTATTTTTGTCGATTTTTATTGAATTTGAACTATATTTCAACGTTTTTTGATGGTTCTGAGCCACCAAACACACTTAAAGCATGCAGAATCGACTCAGAATAGGAAAAGGAGACGTTTAGGTCAATTTTATGCATTCTGGCGTTCGTAGATACAAGAAAACTGTTAAAATTCTTCAGAAACGTCACTTTTGAAGTGTTTTCTTGTACTTTTAAGCCAATCAGATACCCTACGGGCTCGGAAAGTGCAGCGAAACCATCAAATTTTAGCTAGAAACTGTATTTTTGTCGATTTTTATTGAATTTGAACTATATTTCAACGTTTTTTGATGGTTCTGAGCCACCAAACACACTTAAAGCATGCAGAATCGACTCAGAATAGGAAAAGGAGACGTTTAGGTCAATTTTATGCATTCTGGCGTTCGTAGATACAAGAAAACTGTTAAAATTCTTCAGAAACGTCACTTTTGAAGTGTTTTCTTGTACTTTTAAGCCAATCAGATACCCTACGGGCTCGGAAAGTGCAACGAAACCATCAAATTTTAGCTAGAAACTGTATTTTTGTCGATTTTTATTGAATTTGAACTATATTTCAACGTTTTTTGATGGTTCTGAGCCACCAAACACACTTAAAGCATGCAGAATCGACTCAGAATTGGAAATGGAGACGTTTAGGTCAATTTTATGCATTCTGGCGTTCGTAGATACAAGAAAACTGTTAAAATTCTTCAGAAACGTCACTTTTGAAGTGTTTTCTTGTACTTTTAAGCCAATCAGATACCCTACGGGCTCGGAAAGTGCAACGAAACCATCAAATTTTAGCTAGAAACTGTATTTTTGTCGATTTTTATTGAATTTGAACTATATTTCAACGTTTTTTGATGGTTCTGAGCCACCAAACACACTTAAAGCATGCAGAATCGACTCAGAATAGGAAAAGGAGACGTTTAGGTCAATTTTATGCATTCTGGCGTTCGTAGATACAAGAAAACTGTTAAAATTCTTCAGAAACGTCACTTTTGAAGTGTTTTCTTGTACTTTTAAGCCAATCAGATACCCTACGGGCTCGGAAAGTGCAACGAAACCATCAAATTTTAGCTAGAAACTGTATTTTTGTCGATTTTTATTGAATTTGAACTATATTTCAACGTTTTTTGATGGTTCTGAGCCACCAAACACACTTAAAGCATGCAGAATCGACTCAGAATAGGAAAAGGAGACGTTTAGGTCAATTTTATGCATTCTGGCGTTCGTAGATACAAGAAAACTGTTAAAATTCTTCAGAAACGTCACTTTTGAAGTGTTTTCTTGTACTTTTAAGCCAATCAGATACCCTACGGGCTCGGAAAGTGCAACGAAACCATCAAATTTTAGCTAGAAACTGTATTTTTGTCGATTTTTATTGAATTTGAACTATATTTCAACGTTTTTTGATGGTTCTGAGCCACCAAACACACTTAAAGCATGCAGAATCGACTCAGAATAGGAAAAGGAGACGTTTAGGTCAATTTTATGCATTCTGGCGTTCGTAGATACAAGAAAACTGTTAAAATTCTTCAGAAACGTCACTTTTGAAGTGTTTTCTTGTACTTTTAAGCCAATCAGATACCCTACGGGCTCGGAAAGTGCAGCGAAACCATCAAATTTTAGCTAGAAACTGTATTTTTGTCGATTTTTATTGAATTTGAACTATATTTCAACGTTTTTTGATGGTTCTGAGCCACCAAACACACTTAAAGCATGCAGAATCGACTCAGAATAGGAAAAGGAGACGTTTAGGTCAATTTTATGCATTCTGGCGTTCGTAGATACAAGAAAACTGTTAAAATTCTTCAGAAACGTCACTTTTGAAGTGTTTTCTTGTACTTTTAAGCCAATCAGATACCCTACGGGCTCGGAAAGTGCAACGAAACCATCAAATTTTAGCTAGAAACTGTATTTTTGTCGATTTTTATTGAATTTGAACTATATTTCAACGTTTTTTGATGGTTCTGAGCCACCAAACACACTTAAAGCATGCAGAATCGACTCAGAATTGGAAATGGAGACGTTTAGGTCAATTTTATGCATTCTGGCGTTCGTAGATACAAGAAAACTGTTAAAATTCTTCAGAAACGTCACTTTTGAAGTGTTTTCTTGTACTTTTAAGCCAATCAGATACCCTACGGGCTCGGAAAGTGCAACGAAACCATCAAATTTTAGCTAGAAACTGTATTTTTGTCGATTTTTATTGAATTTGAACTATATTTCAACGTTTTTTGATGGTTCTGAGCCACCAAACACGCTTAAAGCATGCAGAATCGACTCAGAATAGGAAAAGGAGACGTTTAGGTCAATTTTATGCATTCTGGCGTTCGTAGATACAAGAAAACTGTTAAAATTCTTCAGAAACGTCACTTTTGAAGTGTTTTCTTGTACTTTTAAGCCAATCAGATACCCTACGGGCTCGGAAAGTGCAACGAAACCATCAAATTTTAGCTAGAAACTGTATTTTTGTCGATTTTTATTGAATTTGAACTATATTTCAACGTTTTTTGATGGTTCTGAGCCACCAAACACACTTAAAGCATGCAGAATCGACTCAGAATAGGAAAAGGAGACGTTTAGGTCAATTTTATGCATTCTGGCGTTCGTAGATACAAGAAAACTGTTAAAATTCTTCAGAAACGTCACTTTTGAAGTGTTTTCTTGTACTTTTAAGCCAATCAGATACCCTACGGGCTCGGAAAGTGCAACGAAACCATCAAATTTTAGCTAGAAACTGTATTTTTGTCGATTTTTATTGAATTTGAACTATATTTCAACGTTTTTTGATGGTTCTGAGCCACCAAACACACTTAAAGCATGCAGAATCGACTCAGAATAGGAAAAGGAGACGTTTAGGTCAATTTTATGCATTCTGGCGTTCGTAGATACAAGAAAACTGTTAAAATTCTTCAGAAACGTCACTTTTGAAGTGTTTTCTTGTACTTTTAAGCCAATCAGATACCCTACGGGCTCGGAAAGTGCAACGAAACCATCAAATTTTAGCTAGAAACTGTATTTTTGTGGATTTTTATTGAATTTGAACTATATTTCAACGTTTTTTGATGGTTCTGAGCCACCAAACACACTTAAAGCATGCAGAATCGACTCAGAATAGGAAAAGGAGACGTTTAGGTCAATTTTATGCATTCTGGCGTTCGTAGATACAAGAAAACTGTTAAAATTCTTCAGAAACGTCACTTTTGAAGTGTTTTCTTTGTACTTTTAAGCCAATCAGATACCCTACGGGCTCGGAAAGTGCAACGAAAACATCAAATTTTAGCTAGAAACTGTATTTTTGTCGATTTTTATTGAATTTGAACTATATTTCAACGTTTTTGATGGTTCTGAGCCACCAAACACACTTAAAGCATGCAGAATCGACTCAGAATAGGAAAAGGAGACGTTTAGGTCAATTTTATGCATTCTGGCGTTCGTAGATACAAGAAAACTGTTAAAATTCTTCAGAAACGTCACTTTTGAAGTGTTTTCTTGTACTTTTAAGCCAATCAGATACCCTACGGGCTCGGAAAGTGCAACGAAACCATAAAATTTTAGCTAGAAACTGTATTTTTGTCGATTTTTATTGAATTTGAACTATATTTCAACGTTTTTTGATGGTTCTGAGCCACCAAACACACTTAAAGCATGCAGAATCGACTCAGAATAGGAAAAGGAGACGTTTAGGTCAATTTTATGCATTCTGGCGTTCGTAGATACAAGAAAACTGTTAAAATTCTTCAGAAACGTCACTTTTGAAGTGTTTTCTTGTACTTTTAAGCCAATCAGATACCCTACGGGCTCGGAAAGTGCAACGAAACCATCAAATTTTAGCTAGAAACTGTATTTTTGTGGATTTTTATTGAATTTGAACTATATTTCAACGTTTTTTGATGGTTCTGAGCCACCAAACACACTTAAAGCATGCAGAATCGACTCAGAATAGGAAAAGGAGACGTTTAGGTCAATTTTATGCATTCTGGCGTTCGTAGATACAAGAAAACTGTTAAAATTCTTCAGAAACGTCACTTTTGAAGTGTTTTCTTGTACTTTTAAGCCAATCAGATACCCTACGGGCTCGGAAAGTGCAACGAAACCATCAAATTTTAGCTAGAAACTGTATTTTTGTCGATTTTTATTGAATTTGAACTATATTTCAACGTTTTTTGATGGTTCTGAGCCACCAAACACACTTAAAGCATGCAGAATCGACTCAGAATAGGAAAAGGAGACGTTTAGGTCAATTTTATGCATTCTGGCGTTCGTAGATACAAGAAAACTGTTAAAATTCTTCAGAAACGTCACTTTTGAAGTGTTTTCTTGTACTTTTAAGCCAATCAGATACCCTACGGGCTTGGAAAGTGCAACGAAACCATCAACTTTTAGCTAGAAACTGTATTTTTGTCGATTTTTATTGAATTTGAACTATATTTCAACGTTTTTTGATGGTTCTGAGCCACCAAACACACTTAAAGCATGCAGAATCGACTCAGAATAGGAAAAGGAGACGTTTAGGTCAATTTTATGCATTCTGGCGTTCGTAGATACAAGAAAACTGTTAAAATTCTTCAGAAACGTCACTTTTGAAGTGTTTTCTTGTACTTTTAAGCCAATCAGATACCCTACGGGCTCGGAAAGTGCAACGAAACCATCAAATTTTAGCTAGAAACTGTATTTTTGTCGATTTTTATTGAATTTGAACTATATTTCAACGTTTTTTGATGGTTCTGAGCCACCAAACACACTTAAAGCATGCAGAATCGACTCAGAATAGGAAAAGGAGACGTTTAGGTCAATTTTATGCATTCTGGCGTTCGTAGATACAAGAAAACTGTTAAAATTCTTCAGAAACGTCACTTTTGAAGTGTTTTCTTGTACTTTTAAGCCAATCAGATACCCTACGGGCTCGGAAAGTGCAACGAAACCATCAAATTTTAGCTAGAAACTGTATTTTTGTCGATTTTTATTGAATTTGAACTATATTTCAACGTTTTTTGATGGTTCTGAGCCACCAAACACACTTAAAGCATGCAGAATCGACTCAGAATAGGAAAAGGAGACGTTTAGGTCAATTTTATGCATTCTGGCGTTCGTAGATACAAGAAAACTGTTAAAATTCTTCAGAAACGTCACTTTTGAAGTGTTTTCTTGTACTTTTAAGCCAATCAGATACCCTACGGGCTCGGAAAGTGCAGCGAAACCATCAAATTTTAGCTAGAAACTGTATTTTTGTCGATTTTTATTGAATTTGAACTATATTTCAACGTTTTTTGATGGTTCTGAGCCACCAAACACACTTAAAGCATGCAGAATCGACTCAGAATAGGAAAAGGAGACGTTTAGGTCAATTTTATGCATTCTGGCGTTCGTAGATACAAGAAAACTGTTAAAATTCTTCAGAAACGTCACTTTTGAAGTGTTTTCTTGTACTTTTAAGCCAATCAGATACCCTACGGGCTCGGAAAGTGCAACGAAACCATCAAATTTTAGCTAGAAACTGTATTTTTGTCGATTTTTATTGAATTTGAACTATATTTCAACGTTTTTTGATGGTTCTGAGCCACCAAACACACTTAAAGCATGCAGAATCGACTCAGAATAGGAAAAGGAGACGTTTAGGTCAATTTTATGCATTCTGGCGTTCGTAGATACAAGAAAACTGTTAAAATTCTTCAGAAACGTCACTTTTGAAGTGTTTTCTTGTACTTTTAAGCCAATCAGATACCCTACGGGCTCGGAAAGTGCAACGAAACCATCAAATTTTAGCTAGAAACTGTATTTTTGTCGATTTTTATTGAATTTGAACTATATTTCAACGTTTTTTGATGGTTCTGAGCCACCAAACACACTTAAAGCATGCAGAATCGACTCAGAATAGGAAAAGGAGACGTTTAGGTCAATTTTATGCATTCTGGCGTTCGTAGATACAAGAAAACTGTTAAAATTCTTCAGAAACGTCACTTTTGAAGTGTTTTCTTGTACTTTTAAGCCAATCAGATACCCTACGGGCTCTTAAAGTGCAACGAAACCATCAAATTTTAGCTAGAAACTGTATTTTTGTCGATTTTTATTGAATTTGAACTATATTTCAACGTTTTTTGATGGTTCTGAGCCACCAAACACACTTAAAGCATGCAGAATCGACTCAGAATAGGAAAAGGAGACGTTTAGGTCAATTTTATGCATTCTGGCGTTCGTAGATACAAGAAAACTGTTAAAATTCTTCAGAAACGTCACTTTTGAAGTGTTTTCTTGTACTTTTAAGCCAATCAGATACCCTACGGGCTCGGAAAGTGCAACGAAACCATAAAATTTTAGCTAGAAACTGTATTTTTGTCGATTTTTATTGAATTTGAACTATATTTCAACGTTTTTTGATGGTTCTGAGCCACCAAACACACTTAAAGCATGCAGAATCGACTCAGAATAGGAAAAGGAGACGTTTAGGTCAATTTTATGCATTCTGGCGTTCGTAGATACAAGAAAACTGTTAAAATTCTTCAGAAACGTCACTTTTGAAGTGTTTTCTTGTACTTTTAAGCCAATCAGATACCCTACGGGCTCGGAAAGTGCAACGAAACCATCAAATTTTAGCTAGAAACTGTATTTTTGTGGATTTTTATTGAATTTGAACTATATTTCAACGTTTTTTGATGGTTCTGAGCCACCAAACACACTTAAAGCATGCAGAATCGACTCAGAATAGGAAAAGGAGACGTTTAGGTCAATTTTATGCATTCTGGCGTTCGTAGATACAAGAAAACTGTTAAAATTCTTCAGAAACGTCACTTTTGAAGTGTTTTCTTGTACTTTTAAGCCAATCAGATACCCTACGGGCTCGGAAAGTGCAACGAAACCATCAAATTTTAGCTAGAAACTGTATTTTTGTCGATTTTTATTGAATTTGAACTATATTTCAACGTTTTTTGATGGTTCTGAGCCACCAAACACACTTAAAGCATGCAGAATCGACTCAGAATAGGAAAAGGAGACGTTTAGGTCAATTTTATGCATTCTGGCGTTCGTAGATACAAGAAAACTGTTAAAATTCTTCAGAAACGTCACTTTTGAAGTGTTTTCTTGTACTTTTAAGCCAATCAGATACCCTACGGGCTTGGAAAGTGCAACGAAACCATCAAATTTTAGCTAGAAACTGTATTTTTGTCGATTTTAATTGAATTTGAACTATATTTCAACGTTTTTTGATGGTTCTGAGCCACCAAACACACTTAAAGCATGCAGAATCGACTCAGAATAGGAAAAGGAGACGTTTAGGTCAATTTTATGCATTCTGGCGTTCGTAGATACAAGAAAACTGTTAAAATTCTTCAGAAACGTCACTTTTGAAGTGTTTTCTTGTACTTTTAAGCCAATCAGATACCCTACGGGCTCGGAAAGTGCAACGAAACCATCAAATTTTAGCTAGAAACTGTATTTTTGTCGATTTTTATTGAATTTGAACTATATTTCAACGTTTTTTGATGGTTCTGAGCCACCAAACACACTTAAAGCATGCAGAATCGACTCAGAATAGGAAAAGGAGACGTTTAGGTCAATTTTATGCATTCTGGCGTTCGTAGATACAAGAAAACTGTTAAAATTCTTCAGAAACGTCACTTTTGAAGTGTTTTCTTGTACTTTTAAGCCAATCAGATACCCTACGGGCTCGGAAAGTGCAACGAAACCATCAAATTTTAGCTAGAAACTGTATTTTTGTCGATTTTTATTGAATTTGAACTATATTTCAACGTTTTTTGATGGTTCTGAGCCACCAAACACACTTAAAGCATGCAGAATCGACTCAGAATAGGAAAAGGAGACGTTTAGGTCAATTTTATGCATTCTGGCGTTCGTAGATACAAGAAAACTGTTAAAATTCTTCAGAAACGTCACTTTTGAAGTGTTTTCTTGTACTTTTAAGCCAATCAGATACCCTACGGGCTCGGAAAGTGCAACGAAACCATCAAATTTTAGCTAGAAACTGTATTTTTGTCGATTTTTATTGAATTTGAACTATATTTCAACGTTTTTTGATGGTTCTGAGCCACCAAACACACTTAAAGCATGCAGAATCGACTCAGAATAGGAAAAGGAGACGTTTAGGTCAATTTTATGCATTCTGGCGTTCGTAGATACAAGAAAACTGTTAAAATTCTTCAGAAACGTCACTTTTGAAGTGTTTTCTTGTACTTTTAAGCCAATCAGATACCCTACGGGCTCGGAAAGTGCAACGAAACCATCAAATTTTAGCTAGAAACTGTATTTTTGTCGATTTTTATTGAATTTGAACTATATTTCAACGTTTTTTGATGGTTCTGAGCCACCAAACACACTTAAAGCATGCAGAATCGACTCAGAATAGGAAAAGGAGACGTTTAGGTCAATTTTATGCATTCTGGCGTTCGTAGATACAAGAAAACTGTTAAAATTCTTCAGAAACGTCAGTTTTGAAGTGTTTTCTTGTACTTTTAAGCCAATCAGATACCCTACGGGCTCGGAAAGTGCAACGAAACCATCAAATTTTAGCTAGAAACTGTATTTTTGTCGATTTTTATTGAATTTGAACTATATTTCAACGTTTTTTGATGGTTCTGAGCCACCAAACACACTTAAAGCATGCAGAATCGACTCAGAATAGGAAAAGGAGACGTTTAGGTCAATTTTATGCATTCTGGCGTTCGTAGATACAAGAAAACTGTTAAAATTCTTCAGAGACGTCACTTTTGAAGTGTTTTCTTGTACTTTTAAGCCAATCAGATACCCTACGGGCTCGGAAAGTGCAACGAAACCATCAAATTTTAGCTAGAAACTGTATTTTTGTCGATTTTTATTGAATTTGAACTATATTTCAACGTTTTTTGATGGTTCTAAGCCACCAAACACACTTAAAGCATGCAGAATCGACTCAGAATAGGAAAAGGAGACGTTTAGGTCAATTTTATGCATTCTGGCGTTCGTAGATACAAGAAAACTGTTAAAATTCTTCAGAAACGTCACTTTTGAAGTGTTTTCTTGTACTTTTAAGCCAATCAGATACCCTACGATCTCGGAAAGTGCAACGAAACCATCAAATTTTAGCTAGAAACTGTATTTTTGTCGATTTTTATTGAATTTGAACTATATTTCAACGTTTTTTGATGGTTCTGAGCCACCAAACACACTTAAAGCATGCAGAATCGACTCAGAATAGGAAAAGGAGACGTTTAGGTCAATTTTATGCATTCTGGCGTTCGTAGATACAAGAAAACTGTTAAAATTCTGCAGAAACGTCACTTTTGAAGTGTTTTCTTGTACTTTTAAGCCAATCAGATACCCTACGGGCTCGGAAAGTGCAACGAAACCATCAAATTTTAGCTAGAAACTGTATTTTTGTCGTTTTTTATTGAATTTGAACTATATTTCAACGTTTTTTGATGGTTCTGAGCCACCAAACACACTTAAAGCATGCAGAATCGACTCAGAATAGGAAAAGGAGACGTTTAGGTAAATTTTATGCATTCTGGCGTTCGTAGATACAAGAAAACTGTTAAAATTCTTCAGAAACGTCACTTTTGAAGTGTTTTCTTGTACTTTTAAGCCAATCAGATACCCTACGGGCTCGGAAAGTGCAACGAAACCATCAAATTTTAGCTAGAAACTGTATTTTTGTCGATTTTTATTGAATTTGAACTATATTTCAATGTTTTTTGATGGTTCTGAGCCACCAAACACACTTAAAGCATGCAGAATCGACTCAGAATAGGAAAAGGAGACGTTTAGGTCAATTTTATGCATTCTGGCGTTCGTAGATACAAGAAAACTGTTAAAATTCTTCAGAAACGTCACTTTTGAAGTGTTTTCTTGTACTTTTAAGCCAATCAGATACCCTACGGGCTCGGAAAGTGCAACGAAACCATCAAATTTTAGCTAGAAACTGTATTTTTGTCGATTTTTATTGAATTTGAACTATATTTCAACTTTTTTTGATGGTTCTGAGCCACCAAACACACTTAAAGCATGCAGAATCGACTCAGAATAGGAAAAGGAGACGTTTAGGTCAATTTTATGCATTCTGGCGTTCGTAGATACAAGAAAACTGTTAAAATTCTTCAGAAACGTCACTTTTGAAGTGTTTTCTTGTACTTTTAAGCCAATCAGATACCCTACGGGCTCGGAAAGTGCAACGAAACCATCAAATTTTAGCTAGAAACTGTATTTTTGTCGATTTTTATTGAATTTGAACTATATTTCAACGTTTTTTGATGGTTCTGAGCCACCAAACACACTTAAAGCATGCAGAATCGACTCAGAATAGGAAAAGGAGACGTTTAGGTCAATTTTATGCATTCTGGCGTTCGTAGATACAAGAAAACTGTTAAAATTCTTCAGAAACGTTACTTTTGAAGTGTTTTCTTGTACTTTTAAGCCAATCAGATACCCTACGGGCTCGGAAAGTGCAACGAAACCATCAAATTTTAGCTAGAAACTGTATTTTTGTCGATTTTTATTGAATTTGAACTATATTTCAACGTTTTTTGATGGTTCTGAGCCACCAAACACACTTAAAGCATGCAGAATCGACTCAGAATAGGAAAAGGAGACGTTTAGGTCAATTTTATGCATTCTGGCGTTCGTAGATACAAGAAAACTGTTAAAATTCTTCAGAAACGTCACTTTTGAAGTGTTTTCTTGTACTTTTAAGCCAATCAGATACCCTACGGGCTCGGAAAGTGCAACGAAACCATCAAATTTTAGCTAGAAACTGTATTTTTGTCGATTTTTATTGAATTTGAACTATATTTCAACGTTTTTTGATGGTTCTGAGCCACCAAACACACTTAAAGCATGCAGAATCGACTCAGAATAGGAAAAGGAGACGTTTAGGTCAATTTTATGCATTCTGGCGTTCGTAGATACAAGAAAACTGTTAAAATTCTTCAGAAACGTTACTTTTGAAGTGTTTTCTTGTACTTTTAAGCCAATCAGATACCCTACGGGCTCGGAAAGTGCAACGAAACCATCAAATTTTAGCTAGAAACTGTATTTTTGTCGATTTTTATTGAATTTGAACTATATTTCAACGTTTTTTGATAGTTCTGAGCCACCAAACACACTTAAAGCATGCAGAATCGACTCAGAATAGGAAAAGGAGAAGTTTAGGTCAATTTTATGCATTCTGGCGTTCGTAGATACAAGAAAACTGTTAAAATTCTTCAGAAACGTCACTTTTGAAGTGTTTTCTTGTACTTTTAAGCCAATCAGATACCCTACGGGCTCGGAAAGTGCAACGAAACCATCAAATTTTAGCTAGAAACTGTATTTTTGTCGATTTTTATTGAATTTGAACTATATTTCAACGTTTTTTGATGGTTCTGAGCCACCAAACACACTTAAGGCATGCAGAATCGACTCAGAATAGGAAAAGGAGACGTTTAGGTCAATTTTATGCATTCTGGCGTTCGTAGATACAAGAAAACTGTTAAAATTCTTCAGAAACGTTACTTTTGAAGTGTTTTCTTGTACTTTTAAGCCAATCAGATACCCTACGGGCTCGGAAAGTGCAACGAAACCATCAAATTTTAGCTAGAAACTGTATTTTTGTCGATTTTTATTGAATTTGAACTATATTTCAACGTTTTTTGATGGTTCTGAGCCACCAAACACACTTAAAGCATGCAGAATCGACTCAGAATAGGAAAAGGAGACGTTTAGGTCAATTTTATGCATTCTGGCGTTCGTAGATACAAGAAAACTGTTAAAATTCTTCAGAAACGTCACTTTTGAAGTGTTTTCTTGTACTTTTAAGCCAATCAGATACCCTACGGGCTCGGAAAGTGCAACGAAACCATCAAATTTTAGCTAGAAACTGTATTTTTGTCGATTTTTATTGAATTTGAACTATATTTCAACGTTTTTTGATGGTTCTGAGCCACCAAACACACTTAAAGCATGCAGAATCGACTCAGAATAGGAAAAGGAGACGTTTAGGTCAATTTTATGCATTCTGGCGTTCGTAGATACAAGAAAGCTGTTAAAATTCTTCAGAAACGTCACTTTTGAAGTGTTTTCTTGTACTTTTAAGCCAATCAGATACCCTACGGGCTCGGAAAGTGCAACGAAACCATCAAATTTTAGCTAGAAACTGTATTTTTGTCGATTTTTATTGAATTTGAACTATATTTCAACGTTTTTTGATGGTTCTGAGCCACCAAACACACTTAAAGCATGCAGAATCGACTCAGAATAGGAAAAGGAGACGTTTAGTTCAATTTTATGCATTCTGGCGTTCGTAGATACAAGAAAACTGTTAAAATTCTTCAGAAACGTCACTTTTGAAGTGTTTTCTTGTACTTTTAAGCCAATCAGATACCCTACGGGCTCGGAAAGTGCAACGAAACCATCAAATTTTAGCTAGAAACTGTATTTTTGTCGATTTTTATTGAATTTGAACTATATTTCAACGTTTTTTGATGGTTCTGAGCCACCAAACACACTTAAAGCATGCAGAATCGACTCAGAATAGGAAAAGGAGACGTTTAGGTCAATTTTATGCATTCTGGCGTTCGTAGATACAAGAAAACTTGTTAAAATTCTTCAGAAACGTCACTTTTGAAGTGTTTTCTTGTACTTTTAAGCCAATCAGATACCTTACGGGCTCGGAAAGTGCAACGAAACCATCAAATTTTAGCTAGAAACTGTATTTTTGTCGATTTTTATTGAATTTGAACAATATTTCAACGTTTTTTGATGGTTCTGAGCCACCAAACACACTTAAAGCATGCAGAATCGACTCAGAATAGGAAAAGGAGACGTTTAGGTCAATTTTATGCATTCTGGCGTTCGTAGATACAAGAAAACTGTTAAAATTCTTCAAAAACGTCACTTTTGAAGTGTTTTCTTGTACTTTTAAGCCAATCAGATACCCTACGGGCTCGGAAAGTGCAACGAAACCATCAAATTTTAGCTAGAAACTGTATTTTTGTCGATTTTTATTGAATTTGAACTATATTTCAACGTTTTTTGATGGTTCTGAGCCACCAAACACACTTAAAGCATGCAGAATCGACTCAGAATAGGAAAAGGACACGTTTAGGTCAATTTTATGCATTCTGGCGTTCGTAGATACAAGAAAACTGTTAAAATTCTTCAGAAACTTCACTTTTGAAGTGTTTTCTTGTACTTTTAAGCCAATCAGATACCCTGCGGGCTCGGAAAGTGCAACGAAACCATCAAATTTTAGCTAGAAACTGTATTTTTGTCGATTTTTATTGAATTTGAACTATATTTCAACGTTTTTTGATGGTTCTGAGCCACCAAACACACTTAAAGCATGCAGAATCGACTCAGAATAGGAAAAGGAGACGTTTAGGTCAATTTTATGCATTCTGGCGTTCGTAGATACAAGAAAACTGTTAAAATTCTTCAGAAACGTCACTTTTGAAGTGTTTTCTTGTACTTTTAAGCCAATCAGATACCCTACGGGCTCGGAAAGTGCAACGAAACCATCAAATTTTAGCTAGAAACTGTATTTTTGTCGATTTTTATTGAATTTGAACTATATTTCAACGTTTTTTGATGGTTCTGAGCCACCAAACACACTTAAAGCATGCAGAATCGACTCAGAATAGGAAAAGGAGACGTTTAGGTCAATTTTATGCATTCTGGCGTTCGTAGATACAAGAAAACTGTTAAAATTCTTCAGAAACGTCACTTTTGAAGTGTTTTCTTGTACTTTTAAGCCAATCAGATACCCAACGGGCTCGGAAAGTGCAACGAAACCATCAAATTTTAGCTAGAAACTGTATTTTTGTCGATTTTTATTGAATTTGAACTATATTTCAACGTTTTTTGATGGTTCTGAGCCACCAAACACACTTAAAGCATGCAGAATCGACTCAGAATAGGAAAAGGAGACGTTTAGGTCAATTTTATGCATTCTGGCGTTCGTAGATACAAGAAAACTGTTAAAATTCTTCAGAAACGTCACTTTTGAAGTGTTTTCTTGTACTTTTAAGCCAATCAGATACCCTACGGGTATACTACGGGGGGATAGTTCAAATTCAATAAAAATCGACAAAAATACAGTTTCTAGCTAAAATTTGATGGTTTCGTTGCACTTTCCGAGCCCGTAGGGTATCTGATTGGCTTAAAAGTACAAGAAAACACTTCAAAAGTGACGTTTCTGAAGAATTTTAACAGTTTTCTTGTATCTACGAACGCCAGAATGCATAAAATTGACCTAAACGTCTCCTTTTCCTATTCTGAGTCGATTCTGCATGCTTTAAGTGTGTTTGGTGGCTCAGAACCATCAAAAAACGTTGAAATATAGTTCAAATTCAATAAAAATCGACAAAAATACAGTTTCTAGCTAAAATTTGATGGTTTCGTTGCACTTTCCGAGCCCGTAGGGTATCTGATTGGCTTAAAAGTACAAGAAAACACTTCAAAAGTGACGTTTCTGAAGAATTTTAACAGTTTTCTTGTATCTACGAACGCCAGAATGCATAAAATTGACCTAAACGTCTCCTTTTCCTATTCTGAGTCGATTCTGCATGCTTTAAGTGTGTTTGGTAGCTCAAAACCATCAAAAAACGTTGAAATATAGTTCAAATTCAATAAAAATCGACAAAAATACAGTTTCTAGCTAAAATTTGATGGTTTCGTTGCACTTTCCGAGCCCGTAGGGTATCTGATTGGCTTAAAAGTACAAGAAAACACTTCAAAAGTGACGTTTCTGAAGAATTTTAACGGTTTTCTTGTATCTACGAACGCCAGAATGCATAAAATTGACCTAAACGTCTCCTTTTCCTATTCTGAGTCGATTCTGCATGCTTTAAGTGTGTTTGGTGGCTCAGAACCATCAAAAAACGTTGAAATATAGTTCAAATTCAATAAAAATCGACAAAAATACAGTTTCTAGCTAAAATTTGATGGTTTCGTTGCACTTTCCGAGCCCGTAGGGTATCTGATTGGCTTAAAAGTACAAGAAAACACTTCAAAAGTGACGTTTCTGAAGAATTTTAACAGTTTTCTTGTATCTACGAACGCCAGAATGCATAAAATTGACCTAAACGTCTCCTTTTCCTATTCTGAGTCGATTCTGCATGCTTTAAGTGTGTTTGGTGGCTCAGAACCATCAAAAAACGTTGAAATATAGTTCAAATTCAATAAAAATCGACAAAAATACAGTTTCTAGCTAAAATTTGATGGTTTCGTTGCACTTTCCGAGCCCGTAGGGTATCTGATTGGCTTAAAAGTACAAGAAAACACTTCAAAAGTGACGTTTCTGAAGAATTTTAACAGTTTTCTTGTATCTACGAACGCCAGAATGCATAAAATTGACCTAAACGTCTCCTTTTCCTATTCTGAGTCGATTCTGCATGCTTTAAGTGTGTTTGGTGGCTCAGAACCATCAAAAAACGTTGAAATATAGTTCAAATTCAATAAAAATCGACAAAAATACAGTTTCTAGCTAAAATTTGATGGTTTCGTTGCACTTTCCGAGCCCGTAGGGTATCTGATTGGCTTAAAAGTACAAGAAAACACTTCAAAAGTGACGTTTCTGAAGAATTTTAACAGTTTTCTTGTATTTACGAACGCCAGAATGCATAAAATTGACCTAAACGTCTCCTTTTCCTATTCTGAGTCGATTCTGCATGCTTTAAGTGTGTTTGGTGGCTCAGAACCATCAAAAAACGTTGAAATATAGTTCAAATTCAATAAAAATCGACAAAAATACAGTTTCTAGCTAAAATTTGATGGTTTCGTTGCACTTTCCGAGCCCGTAGGGTATCTGATTGGCTTAAAAGTACAAGAAAACACTTCAAAAGTGACGTTTCTGAAGAATTTTAACAGTTTTCTTGTATCTACGAACGCCAGAATGCATAAAATTGACCTAAACGTCTCCTTTTCCTATTCTGAGTCGATTCTGCATGCTTTAAGTGTGTTTGGTGGCTCAGAACCATCAAAAAACGTTGAAATATAGTTCAAATTCAATAAAAATCGACAAAAATACAGTTTCTAGCTAAAATTTGATGGTTTCGTTGCACTTTCCGAGCCCGTAGGGTATCTGATTGGCTTAAAAGTACAAGAAAACACTTCAAAAGTGACGTTTCTGAAGAATTTTAACAGTTTTCTTGTATCTACGAACGCCAGAATGCATAAAATTGACCTAAACGTCTCCTTTTCCTATTCTGAGTCGATTCTGCATGCTTTAAGTGTGTTTGGTGGCTCAGAACCATCAAAAAACGTTGAAATATAGTTCAAATTCAATAAAAATCGACAAAAATACAGTTTCTAGCTAAAATTTGATGGTTTCGTTGCACTTTCCGAGCCCGTAGGGTATCTGATTGGCTTAAAAGTACAAGAAAACACTTCAAAAGTGACGTTTCTGAAGAATTTTAACAGTTTTCTTGTATCTACGAACGCCAGAATGCATAAAATTGACCTAAACGTCTCCTTTTCCTATTCTGAGTCGATTCTGCATGCTTTAAGTGTGTTTGGTGGCTCAGAACCATCAAAAAACGTTGAAATATAGTTCAAATTCAATAAAAATCGACAAAAATACAGTTTCTAGCTAAAATTTGATGGTTTCGTTGCACTTTCCGAGCCCGTAGGGTATCTGATTGGCTTCAAAGTACAAGAAAACACTTCAAAAGTGACGTTTCTGAAGAATTTTAACAGTTTTCTTGTATCTACGAACGCCAGAATGCATAAAATTGACCTAAACGTCTCCTTTTCCTCTTCTGAGTCGATTCTGCATGCTTTAAGTATGTTTGGTGGCTCAGAACCATCAAAAAACGTTGAAATATAGTTCAAATTCAATAAAAATCGACAAAAATACAGTTTCTAGCTAAAATTTGATGGTTTCGTTGCACTTTCCGAGCCCGTAGGGTATCTGATTGGCTTAAAAGTACAAGAAAACACTTCAAAAGTGACGTTTCTGATGAATTTTAACAGTTTTCTTGTATCTACGAACGCCAGAATGCATAAAATTGACCTAAACGTCTCCTTTTCCTATTCTGAGTCGATTCTGCATGCTTTAAGTGTGTTTGGTGGCTCAGAACCATCAAAAAACGTTGAAATATAGTTCAAATTCAATAAAAATCGACAAAAATACAGTTTCTAGCTAAAATTTGATGGTTTCGTTGCACTTTCCGAGCCCGTAGGGTATCTGATTGGCTTAAAAGTACAAGAAAACACTTCAAAAGTAACGTTTCTGAAGAATTTTAACAGTTTTCTTGTATCTACGAACGCCAGAATGCATAAAATTGACCTAAACGTCCCCTTTTCCTATTCTGAGTCGATTCTGCATGCTTTAAGTGTGTTTGGTGGCTCAGAACCATCAAAAAACGTTGAGATATAGTTCAAATTCAATAAAAATCGACAAAAATACAGTTTCTAGCTAAAATTTGATGGTTTCGTTGCACTTTCCGAGCCCGTAGGGTATCTGATTGGCTTAAAAGTACAAGAAAACACTTCAAAAGTGACGTTTCTGAAGAATTTTAACAGTTTTCTTGTATCTACGAACGCCAGAATGCATAAAATTGACCTAAACTTCTCCTTTTCCTATTCTGAGTCGATTCTGCATGCTTTAAGTGTGTTTGGTGGCTCAGAACTATCAAAAAACGTTGAAATATAGTTCAAATTCAATAAAAATCGACAAAAATACAGTTTCTAGCTAAAATTTGATGGTTTCGTTGCACTTTCCGAGCCCGTAGGGTATCTGATTGGCTTAAAAGTACAAGAAAACACTTCAAAAGTAACGTTTCTGAAGAATTTTAACAGTTTTCTTGTATCTACGAACGCCAGAATGCATAAAATTGACCTAAACGTCTCCTTTTCCTATTCTGAGTCGATTCTGCATGCTTTAAGTGTGTTTGGTGGCTCAGAACCATCAAAAAACGTTGAAATATAGTTCAAATTCAATAAAAATCGACAAAAATACAGTTTCTAGCTAAAATTTGATGGTTTCGTTGCACTTTCCGAGCCCGTAGGGTATCTGATTGGCTTAAAAGTACAAGAAAACACTTCAAAAGTGACGTTTCTGAAGAATTTTAACAGTTTTCTTGTATCTACGAACGCCAGAATGCATAAAATTGACCTAAACGTCTCCTTTTCCTATTCTGAGTCGATTCTGCATGCTTTAAGTGTGTTTGGTGGCTCAGAACCATCAAAAAACGTTGAAATATAGTTCAAATTCAATAAAAATCGACAAAAGTACAGTTTCTAGCTAAAATTTGATGGTTTCGTTGCACTTTCCGAGCCCGTAGGGTATCTGATTGGCTTAAAAGTACAAGAAAACACTTCAAAAGTGACGTTTCTGAAGAATTTTAACAGTTTTCTTGTATCTACGAACGCCAGAATGCATAAAATTGACCTAAACGTCTCCTTTTCCTATTCTGAGTCGATTCTGCATGCTTTAAGTGTGTTTGGTGGCTCAGAACCATCAAAAAACGTTGAAATATAGTTCAAATTCAATAAAAATCGACAAAAATACAGTTTCTAGCTAAAATTTGATGGTTTCGTTGCACTTTCCGAGCCCGTAGGGTATCTGATTGGCTTAAAAGTACAAGAAAACACTTCAAAAGTGACGTTTCTGAAGAATTTTAACAGTTTTCTTGTATCTACGAACGCCAGAATGCATAAATTTGACCTAAACGTCTCCTTTTCCTATTCTGAGTCGATTCTGCATGCTTTAAGTGTGTTTGGTGGCTCAGAACCATCAAAAAACGTTGAAATAGAGTTCAAATTCAATAAAAATCGACAAAAATACAGTTTCTAGCTAAAATTTGATGGTTTCGTTGCACTTTCCGAGCCCGTAGGGTATCTGATTGGCTTAAAAGTACAAGAAAACACTTCAAAAGTGACGTTTCTGAAGAATTTTAACAGTTTTCTTGTATCTACGAACGCCAGAATGCATAAAATTTACCTAAACGTCTCTTTTTCCTATTCTGAGTCGATTCTGCATGCTTTAAGTGTGTTTGGTGGCTCAGAACCATCAAAAAACGTTGAAATATAGTTCAAATTCAATAAAAATCGACAAAAATACAGTTTCTAGCTAAAATTTGATGGTTTCGTTGCACTTTCCGAGCCCGTAGGTTATCTGATTGGCTTAAAAGTACAAGAAAACACTTCAAAAGTGACGTTTCTGCAGAATTTTAACAGTTTTCTTGTATCTACGAACGCCAGAATGCATAAAATTGACCTAAACGTCTCCTTTTCCTATTCTGAGTCGATTCTGGATGCTTTAAGTGTGTTTGGTGGCTCAGAACCATCAAAAAACGTTGAAAAATAGTTCAAATTCAATAAAAATCGACAAAAATACAGTTTCTAGCTAAAATTTGATGGTTTCGTTGCACTTTCCGAGCCCGTAGGGTATCTGATTGGCTTAAAAGTACAAGAAAACACTTCAAAAGTGACGTTTCTGAAGAATTTTAACAGTTTTCTTGTATCTACGAACGCCAGAATGCATAAAATTGACCTAAACGTCTCCATTTCCTATTCTGAGTCGATTCTGCATGCTTTAAGTGTGTTTGGTGGCTCAGAACCATCAAAAAACGTTTAAATATAGTTCAAATTCAATAAAAATCGACAAAAATACAGTTTCTAGCTAAAATTTGATGGTTTCGTTGCACTTTCCGAGCACGTAGGGTATCTGATTGGCTTAAAAGTACAAGAAAACACTTCAAAAGTGACGTTTCTGAAGAATTTTAACAGTTTTCTTGTATCTACGAACGCCAGAATGCATAAAATTGACCTAAACGTCTCCTTTTCCTATTCTGAGTCGATTCTGCATGCTTTAAGTGTGTTTGGTGGCTCAGAACCATCAAAAAACGTTGAAATATAGTTCAAATTCAATAAAAATCGACAAAAATACAGTTTCTAGCTAAAATTTGATGGTTTCGTTGCACTTTCCGAGCCCGTAGGGTATCTGATAGGCTTAAAAGTACAAGAAAACACTTCAAAAGTGACGTTTCTGAAGAATTTTAACAGTTTTCTTGTATCTACGAACGCCAGAATGCATAAAATTGACCTAAACGTCTCCTTTTCCTATTCTGAGTCGATTCTGCATGCTTTAAGTGTGTTTGGTGGCTCAGAACCATCAAAAAACGTTGAAATATTGTTCAAATTCAATAAAAATCGACAAAAATACAGTTTCTAGCTAAAATTTGATGGTTTCGTTGCACTTTCCGAGCCCGTAGGGTATCTGATTGGCTTAAAAGTACAAGAAAACACTTCAAAAGTGACGTTTCTGAAGAATTTTAACAGTTTTCTTGTATCTACGAACGCCAGAATGCATAAAATTGACCTAAACGTCTCCTTTTCCTATTCTGAGTCGATTCTGCATGCTTTAAGTGTGTTTGGTGGCTCAGAACCTTCAAAAAACGTTGAAATATAGTTCAAATTCAATAAAAATCGACAAAAATACAGTTTCTAGCTAAAATTTGATGGTTTCGTTGCACTTTCCGAGCCCGTAGGGTATCTGATTGGCTTAAAAGTACAAGAAAACACTTCAAAAGTGACGTTTCTGAAGAATTTTAACAGTTTTCTTGTATCTACGAACGCCAGAATGCATAAAATGGACCTAAACGTCTCCTTTTCCTATTCTGAGTCGATTCTGCATGCTTTAAGTGTGTTTGGTGGCTCAGAACCATCAAAAAACGTTGAAATATAGTTCAAATTCAATAAAAATCGACAAAAATACAGTTTCTAGCTAAAATTTGATGGTTTCGTTGCACTTTCCGAGCCCGTAGGGTATCTGATTGGCTTAAAAGTACAAGAAAACACTTCAAAAGTGACGTTTCTGAAGAATTTTAACAGTTTTCTTGTATCTACGAACGCCAGAATGCATAAAATTGACCTAAACGTCTCCTTTTCCTATTCTGAGTCGATTCTGCATGCTTTAAGTGTGTTTGGTGGCTCAGAACCATCAAAAAACGTTGAAATATAGTTCAAATTCAATAAAAATCGACAAAAATACAGTTTCTAGCTAAAATTTGATGGTTTCGTTGCACTTTCCGAGCCCGTAGGGTATCTGATTGGCTTAAAAGTACAAGAAAACACTTCAAAAGTGACGTTTCTGAAGAATTTTAACAGTTTTCTTGTATCTACGAACGCCAGAATGCATAAAATTGACCTAAACGTCTCCTTTTCCTATTCTGAGTCGATTCTGCATGCTTTAAGTGTGTTTGGTGGCTGAGAACCATCAAAAAACGTTGAAATATAGTTCAAATTCAATAAAAATCGACAAAAATACAGTTTCTAGCTAAAATTTGATGGTTTCGTTGCACTTTCCGAGCCCGTAGGGTATCTGATTGGCTTAAAAGTACAAGAAAACACTTCAAAAGTGACGTTTCTGAAGAATTTTAACAGTTTTCTTGTATCTACGAACGCCAGAATGCATAAAATTGACCTAAACGTCTCCTTTTCCTATTCTGAGTCGATTCTGCATGCTTTAAGTGTGTTTGGTGGCTCAGAACCATCAAAAAACGTTGAAATATAGTTCAAATTCAATAAAAATCGACAAAAATACAGTTTCTAGCTAAAATTTGATGGTTTCGTTGCACTTTCCGAGCCCGTAGGGTATCTGATTGGCTTAAAAGTACAAGAAAACACTTCAAAAGTGAAGTTTCTGAAGAATTTTAACAGTTTTCTTGTATCTACGAACGCCAGAATGCATAAAATTGACCTAAACGTCTCCTTTTCCTATTCTGAGTCGATTCTGCATGCTTTAAGTGTGTTTGGTGGCTCAGAACCATCAAAAAACGTTGAAATATAGTTCAAATTCAATAAAAATCGACAAAAATACAGTTTCTAGCTAAAATTTGATGGTTTCGTTGCACTTTCCGAGCCCGTAGGGTATCTGATTGGCTTAAAAGTACAAGAAAACACTTCAAAAGTGACGTTTCTGAAGAATTTTAACAGTTTTCTTGTATCTACGAACGCCAGAATGCATAAAATTGACCTAAACGTCTCCTTTTCCTATTCTGAGTCGATTCTGCATGCTTTAAGTGTGTTTGGTGGCTCAGAACCATCAAAAAACGTTGAAATATAGTTCAAATTCAATAAAAATCGACAAAAATACAGTTTCTAGCTAAAATTTGATGGTTTCGTTGCACTTTCCGAGCCCGTTGGGTATCTGATTGGCTTAAAAGTACAAGAAAACACTTCAAAAGTGACGTTTCTGAAGAATTTTAACAGTTTTCTTGTATCTACGAACGCCAGAATGCATAAAATTGACCTAAACGTCTCGTTTTCCTATTCTGAGTCGATTCTGCATGCTTTAAGTGTGTTTGGTGGCTCAGAACCATCAAAAAACGTTGAAATATAGTTCAAATTCAATAAAAATCGACAAAAATACAGTTTCTAGCTAAAATTTGATGGTTTCGTTGCACTTTCCGAGCCCGTAGGGTATCTGATTGGCTTAAAAGTACAAGAAAACACTTCAAAAGTGACGTTTCTGAAGAATTTTAACAGTTTTCTTGTATCTACGAACGCCAGAATGCATAAAATTGACCTAAACGTCTCCTTTTCCTATTCTGAGTCGATTCTGCATGCTTTAAGTGTGTTTGGTGGCTCAGAACCATCAAAAAACGTTGAAATATAGTTCAAATTCAATAAAAATCGACAAAAATACAGTTTCTAGCTAAAATTTGATGGTTTCGTTGCACTTTCCGAGCCCGTAGGGTATCTGATTGGCTTAAAAGTACAAGAAAACACTTCAAAAGTGACGTTTCTGAAGAATTTTAACAGTTTTCTTGTATCTACGAACGCCAGAATGCATAAAATTGACCTAAACGTCTCCTTTTCCTATTCTGAGTCGATTCTGCATGCTTTAAGTGTGTTTGGTGGCTCAGAACCATCAAAAAACGTTGAAATATAGTTCAAATTCAATAAAAATCGACAAAAATACAGTTTCTAGCTAAAATTTGATGGTTTCGTTGCACTTTCCGAGCCCGTAGGGTATCTGATTGGCTTAAAAGTACAAGAAAACACTTCAAAAGTGACGTTTCTGAAGAATTTTAACAGTTTTCTTGTATCTACGAACGCCAGAATGCATAAAATTGACCTAAACGTCTCCATTTCCTATTCTGAGTCGATTCTGCATGCTTTAAGTGTGTTTGGTGGCTCAGAACCATCAAAAAACGTTGAAATATAGTTCAAATTCAATAAAAATCGACAAAAATACAGTTTCTAGCTAAAATTTGATGGTTTCGTTGCACTTTCCGAGCACGTAGGGTATCTGATTGGCTTAGAAGTACAAGAAAACACTTCAAAAGTGACGTTTCTGAAGAATTTTAACAGTTTTCTTGTATCTACGAACGCCAGAATGCATAAAATTGACCTAAACGTCTCCTTTTCCTATTCTGAGTCGATTCTGCATGCTTTAAGTGTGTTTGGTGGCTCAGAACCATCAAAAAACGTTGAAATATAGTTCAAATTCAATAAAAATCGACAAAAATACAGTTTCTAGCTAAAATTTGATGGTTTCGTTGCACTTTCCGAGCCCGTCGGGTATCTGATTGCCTTAAAAGTACAAGAAAACACTTCAAAAGTGACGTTTCTGAAGAATTTTAACAGTTTTCTTGTATCTACGAACGCCAGAATGCATAAAATTGACCTAAACGTCTCCTTTTCCTATTCTGAGTCGATTCTGCATGCTTTAAGTGTGTTTGGTGGCTCAGAACCATCAAAAAACGTTGAAATATAGTTCAAATTCAATAAAAATCGACAAAAATACAGTTTCTAGCTAAAATTTGATGGTTTCGTTGCACTTTCCGAGCCCGCAGGGTATCTGATTGGCTTAAAAGTACAAGAAAACACTTCAAAAGTGACGTTTCTGAAGAATTTTAACAGTTTTCTTGTATCTACGAACGCCAGAATGCATAAAATTGACCTAAACGTCTCCTTTTCCTATTCTGAGTCGATTCTGCATGCTTTAAGTGTGTTTGGTGGCTCAGAACCATCAAAAAACGTTGAAATATAGTTCAAATTCAATAAAAATCGACAAAAATACAGTTTCTAGCTAAAATTTGATGGTTTCGTTGCACTTTCCGAGCCCGTAGGGTATCTGATTGGCTTAAAAGTACAAGAAAACACTTCAAAAGTGACGTTTCTGAAGAATTTTAACAGTTTTCTTGTATCTACGAACGCCAGAATGCATAAAATTGACCTAAACGTCTCCTTTTCCTATTCTGAGTCGATTCTGCATGCTTTAAGTGTGTTTGGTGGCTCAGAACCATCAAAAAACGTTGAAATATTGTTCAAATTCAATAAAAATCGACAAAAATACAGTTTCTAGCTAAAATTTGATGGTTTCGTTGCACTTTCCGAGCCCGTAGGGTATCTGATTGGCTTAAAAGTACAAGAAAACACTTCAAAAGTGACGTTTCTGAAGAATTTTAACAGTTTTCTTGTATCTACGAACGCCAGAATGCATAAAATTGACCTAAACGTCTCCTTTTCCTATTCTGAGTCGATTCTGCATGCTTTAAGTGTGTTTGGTGGCTCAGAACCTTCAAAAAACGTTGAAATATAGTTCAAATTCAATAAAAATCGACAAAAATACAGTTTCTAGCTAAAATTTGATGGTTTCGTTGCACTTTCCGAGCCCGTAGGGTATCTGATTGGCTTAAAAGTACAAGAAAAGACTTCAAAAGTGACGTTTCTGAAGAATTTTAACAGTTTTCTTGTATCTACGAACGCCAGAATGCATAAAATTGACCTAAACGTCTCCTTTTCCTATTCTGAGTCGATTCTGCATGCTTTAAGTGTGTTTGGTGGCTCAGAACCATCAAAAAACGTTGAAATATAGTTCAAATTCAATAAAAATCGACAAAAATACAGTTTCTAGCTAAAATTTGATGGTTTCGTTGCACTTTCCGAGCCCTTAGGGTATCTGATTGGCTTAAAAGTACAAGAAAACACTTCAAAAGTGACGTTTCTGAAGAATTTTAACAGTTTTCTTGTATCTACGAACGCCAGAATGCATAAAATTGACCTAAACGTCTCCTTTTCCTATTCTGAGTCGATTCTGCATGCTTTAAGTGTGTTTGGTGGCTCAGAACCATCAAAAAACGTTGAAATATAGTTCAAATTCAATAAAAATCGACAAAAATACAGTTTCTAGCTAAAATTTGATGGTTTCGTTGCACTTTCCGAGCCCGTAGGGTATCTGATTGGCTTAAAAGTACAAGAAAACACTTCAAAAGTGACGTTTCTGAAGAATTTTAACAGTTTTCTTGTATCTACGAACGCCAGAATGCATAAAATTGACCTAAACGTCTCCTTTTCCTATTCTGAGTCGATTCTGCATGCTTTAAGTGTGTTTGGTGGCTCAGAACCATCAAAAAACGTTGAAATATAGTTCAAATTCAATAAAAATCGACAAAAATACAGTTTCTAGCTAAAATTTGATGGTTTCGTTGCACTTTCCGAGCCCGTTGGGTATCTGATTGGCTTAAAAGTACAAGAAAACACTTCAAAAGTGACGTTTCTGAAGAATTTTAACAGTTTTCTTGTATCTACGAACGCCAGAATGCATAAAATTGACCTAAACGTCTCCTTTTCCTATTCTGAGTCGATTCTGCATGCTTTAAGTGTGTTTGGTGGCTCAGAACCATCAAAAAACGTTGAAATATAGTTCAAATTCAATAAAAATCGACAAAAATACAGTTTCTAGCTAAAATTTGATGGTTTCGTTGCACTTTCCGAGCCCGTAGGGTATCTGATTGGCTTAAAAGTACAAGAAAACACTTCAAAAGTGACGTTTCTGAAGAATTTTAACAGTTTTCTTGTATCTACGAACGCCAGAATGCATAAAATTGACCTAAACGTCTCCTTTTCCTATTCTGAGTCGATTCTGCATGCTTTAAGTGTGTTTGGTGGCTCAGAACCATCAAAAAACGTTGAAATATAGTTCAAATTCAATAAAAATCGACAAAAATAC